>NC_054709.1:11658403-11966634 GCF_016097555.1 Gigantopelta aegis | reverse complement strand
TATTACTTCATGGGCTATTATTTTCGATTGGCAGAAAGGGGTCTTTTATGTGCACCATCCCACAGACAGGATAGTACATACCACGGCCTTTGTTACACCAGTTGTGGAGCACTGGCTGGAACGAGAAATAGCCTGACGTCATATAACAGTAAATGAAATGTGTGCGTCGTTAAATAAAACATTTCCTTCTTCGTCGTGTACATGTATTTCACGCATGTGGATTACGCAGAATGATACACTTTTGCACACTGTGATTTCGCTCGCTCTCTATATGTGTATTGCATATATCGACTTCTTGAGGTGGAATTTACAGGCGATGTCTGAGAAGAGTTCCTGGCACACGGACCGGCAGTGCTAAACCTGCAGTGGTCGCTGTTTGTTGAGGGAAATGAAAGGTTTCAATACTTAAGGTATGTTTAGCGTCCGTAAAAGAAAAATTATATTATTGCGCCCCTTCTCTGTGTCTGTCTGTCTGTGTGTGTGTGTGTGTGTGCGTGCGTGCGTGCGTGCGTGTGTGTGTGTCTCTCTCTCTCTCTCTCTCTCTCTCTCTCTCTCTCTCTCTCTCTCTCTCTCTCTCTCTCTCACACACACACACACACAGGGACTCTTCCTCTCCTACTCTCACACTCCCTTCTGTCTCTGTGTCTGTCTCTCTATCTGTCTCTGTCTCTGTCTCTGTCTCTGTCTCTCTCTCTCTCTCTCTCTCTCTCTCTCTCTCTCTCTCTCTCTCTCTCTCTCTCTCTCTCTCTCTCTCTCTCTCTCTCTCTCTCTCTCTCTCTCTCTCAAAATAAGCCATATAAATAAAATAAACAACATAATTACAGTATCATGCGCCACCGTGTTATTTAAAACTTTAAGCATTTTAATTAAACCAGCTCGTGTTGTAGGCATATAAGAACATAATGAACATAATGTATAACTTTCCAAAACAGTGGCGGGGGGGGGGGGGGGGGGGCATATCACCCCGTCCCCTACCAGGTGACACCCATGATCATCTGCTATTGGATGTCAAACATAATATGATCATTACAGTTTAATTTCCAGTTTTCAACATTATTAAAGAAATATAATGTCGGTCTGCATAGCAACTCTTACAAGGGCGAACACGTGCGCTTGTGAAACTTTATTTCAACAGATATTTTAACAACAGTTTGTCTCGTCATAAACTATATAAACGACGTTAAATTACGGGGTGTGGGATGTGATTAATATTTAACTACTGGGCACATACATAGACCTATTCAGGACACAAACTGTAAAAATATTGGGGGATGAGCACATTCCGACATTAGAGCCGGTTTTAGGATCCGTGGGGCCTGTAGCACAAATAACAGCGGGACCTCCTTCCCAGGATATATATTTTGCAACCCCGTCGGGAAGAGGGGAAAATGACCGTGGGGAAATAAATGTACACATCACCATCAGGGGCGGGGGACCGCGGGGCCCCCTGAAGCGCGGGTCCCGAAGCACGTACTACACACACACACACACACACACACACACACACACATATATATATATATGTGTGTGTGTGTGTGTGTGTGTGTGTGGTCCTTAATCGTATGTTTGACGCCATATAACTGTAAATAAAATGCGTTGAGTGCGTCGTTAAATAAAACATTTCCTACTTCCTTCTTATCTGTACGGTAATCTTCCACAGAAATATCAAGCTGACCACGATATTAGATGCTTCCCATTAAAAACCAATAAATGAATTGTATTCATCTGCTATGGTCAAGAAGACTCGATTGCTGGATTAGCGCGCGCGTCGATTTTGAACATGCGTGTCAACCTTACTTTTTTCCAAAATCTTCCACGGTAGCTACAACAGCGCCCTCTATACCAGAAATAAGGAAGGAAATGGTTGATTTAACGACGCACTCAACACATTTTATTTACGGTTATATGGCATTGGACATATAGTTAAGGACCACACAGATATTAAAGGGACATTCCTGAGTTTGCTGCAATTTTTAAGATGTTATGGATGTAGCGGTCTGATCCGTGTTTTAGCACTTACCGGTTCGTTTGCGTTTTAGTATGAATATTTTATTATTTGAGAAGGTAGGAAAAGAGAACTCTAGATATGAAAAAAGGCAAGATGGACAGCACGAGGTCGAAAGAAGAATGGAACTTTTAGATAAATTAGATGAGATAGATATAATAGAAATGAGAATGAACAGTCAAGATTACATTAGAGCAGATTTACTGATCATACAAATGTCAATCGTTAGTCACATTAACAAGGAAGTAGGGGAGAGTTGCCGGGATTGGACCCCTTATGGAAGAATGGTTGTGCAAATTAGACAAATAGAGAAATCAGCAGGAAAGTAGTTCCTTCATTATTGTTGGGGCATACAATACGCATTGATGCAACTTATTTTGTAGAAAGTTTAATTATTCCAGGTAAATTTTAAAAACAAATTTAAACCCAAAATGGTCCAATCGTGGATTCTACTACCACGATTGGACCACTTTGGAGTTTTTAAAAAAATCAAATGCCTTCAATTAAACCAGAACCCAGCACATACATTGTCCGATCATGGAATCTGCTACAGTAACTAAAATTGGGCATGAACCTCTCTTGGGTTTGCAAAATATCAGTTCCTTCTTTTGGATAATTAGACACAGTAGGAACTATGGCTACTTGCAAAAAAGAAAGAAATAGCTTTATTAAAATATAATTCGCTCATGAATCAAAATAGAATCCTCGATTGGACCACCGATTCCTCGATTGGATCACGCAGAAAGGTCCTTTTTGGCGTTTGTTTTACTCATAAACGTGCTTAAAATGTCATTTTGATGCATAAAGTAACTGGTATCATATTTGGCGGTTGGCACGATCACCAAAATACCAGGTCAAAACATTATGGTCCAATTGAGGAACTGGTCCAATCCCAGCAATTCAGTTGGTCCAATCGTGGTTTTACCATAGTTATAAATAGATGCTGACCTACATGTACACATGCGTAACATCTTGGCACTTGTTTTATCACTCACAATAACAAACCTTTATGTATCGTTATGACCTAATTTAACACTTCTAACTATGTTCGCATTGCTCCATAGATGTTTTTTCCAAGAATAGTATTAGATGATACATGCATAAATGTTACTTTTATTGATAAATCCAAAAATATTACCTTTTTCGACTCGACTGGTTCAAGGCCAATAGCGGCGTGTGTACAGATTAATATATTGACTAGATGGCGCTACTGTCACAATTTGAATGAAAATACAGTTCTGGTCCAATTGAGGTACTGGTCCAATCCTGGCAACTCTCCCCTAAATGTAAGTGGACAAGTTTTGATGAGTGTTTCTGTCGTCTATATGTATTGACATTTCCGGTCAGACGATAAGAAGTGAAAACGATTCCGAGGCCAGTGAGGTTGGGGCAAGACCACGAACAATGACATTAAAGGGGTTAGCATACACAGTAGAACAGAAAGAGAAGGGCTTGAAATTATCTTTTAGACAGTTGAGAGCCAAGCAGACTTTTATAGAATCTTTATTGTCCGAGTGTGAGGACACAGATAAAGTGAGAAACGAATATTCTGAATGTTTGGCATTGTGGGAGGAATTCTTTATCGATAGAGATAATTATCTAAAATTGCTGACAGAGAAGGAAAAGACAGAGTATATTTTAAGAATCAGTATTGAACAAGATCCTATTCTTTATGATTTTAAGAGAAAACTAGAAAACTGGTTTTCAATACACTCTGATATTAAACCTAGAGATAGTGTTTCACAAGTCAGTCATTCTCGTGTGAAGTCTGAAAGTCGTGCATCAAGTATCAGTCAGGCTAGTTCCATTTCTATGGCTAAACTTAAGGAAGAGCAGAAAAGAGCTGAGCTGTTAAGCAAAGCAACACTTTTGAAACAGATGCAGACAATTGAGATGAATAAATTAAAGCTAAAAATGGAAGAAGAAGAACTAAAACTTCAAGCCGAAATAGCATCATCAGAAGCCAAAACAAAGGTGTTAAACAAGTACGAAAAATCACTTGAAGGTAGTGTTTATAGTGACAAAAGTAAGGCAAATGTACATTCTGTAGATAATTATCAACCTGTAGAGCCAGTTATTAATGGTAATGTACCATTAGATCCCTTGGCAAAACCGTTTACCCTTCCGAGACATATTGATGAAAGGATCGATGGCATTTCAGTTGTGCAACACTTGAAAAAACCAGTGATAGAAATGATGAAATTCAGTGGAAATCCACTAGAATACAAACGCTTCATGAGACAGTTCAACAACAAAATTGTTGTCAATTGTAATAACAGTGATGAACTTGTGAATTATTTAGATCAGTTTACAACTGGAGAGGCCAATAAAATAGTATCGGGCTACTATTACTTGGATGGTGTCAGAGCCTATCAAGCTATACTGTATGAATTTGAAGAAAGGTATGGTAATACAGATATTATTGCTTGTGCCTTTGTGAAAAAGGCACTGGACTGGCCTATCATTAAGGCAGACAATGCAAAAGCACTGGATGAATATTCAATTTTTCTTACTGAATGTGAGAATGCTGTGAAAAGTATAGATGCTATGAAGATACTAGAGTATCCAGATAACATAAGAGGTCTTGTCATGAAGCTGCCATATCAGTACCATGATAAATGGCGAAACATTGTACAAACAACTAAAGATAGAAATCAGTGTGTTCACTTTCATACTCTTGTAGACTTCGTAAGAAAAGAGTCCATGAAAGCTAATGATACGATATATGGTAAGAAAGCAATGAGTCCAGAACAGAAAACATATACTCCAAAAGTCTAAAGTCCGAAAAATCCATATGGTTATAAAACAAAAGTATTTGTGACAGATTTGTTAGATTCAAAGTTGGGTGAAAGAACACAAGAAAAAACAAAGAGTTTTGTGAATAAGACGCGGTTAGAGAGCATTGACACTGGTCGTGAAGTTAATGTAGAAAGTATTCCAGTAAAGTCATTGATGAAACCATGTATACACTGCAAGGCAATAGAACATGGATTGGAGTCATGTAACAAGTGGAAACTTCTTTCACATGAAAATAAGTTGAAGTTCCTGATGACGAAGGGTCTGTGCTTCAGGTGTCTTAAACATGGACACAGAAGTAAAGAATGTGAAATAAGAGTGGTTTGCTCACAGTGTAAAGGCAGTCATCAGACTGTTACATATTCAAAAGCTTAGAGATCAAACTAGTCCTAAAAATGTGCAGAAAGAGACAAGTGCTTATGCTAGTCAGTCAAGTAGAGCTATGGGGGCTGGTGATGGCGAGTGTACAATGGCTATTATACCTGTCAAAGTTAGAATGAAGAATTGTTCGAAGGTGATTGACACATTATTATGCTTTCTTAGATCCTGGCAGTAGTGTGTCATTTTGTTCTCAGAGATTGATGCAAGAATTAGGTTGTGCAGGCAAACAGATGAAGATCACACTCGAGACTATGGGTAAACCTCACTCGATGTACACTTATGCAGTAAATGGGCTAGAAGTATGTGATCTTGAATGTCAGAATGTTATTGAGCTTCCTAGAGTGTTCTCAAAGGATAAACTGCCTGTGTCTCAGTGTCATATTCCCACACAGAAAGACATTGAACAGTGGTCTCATCTTGCTGATATTAGTCTTCCTCAGATACATTCTGATATTGATTTGCTAATTGGCAATAATGTTCCGGATGCGTACACTCCTCTTGTTGTGAAAACAGGACCTCGTGGAAGTCCACATGCAAGTTTAACTCTTCTTGGATGGGTGGTGTGGAATGTCATCCGAGTGGCAAATAATGAAGTAGGTGAGAAGGGGCTCACAGTTTCTGTTAACAGAGCAGAAATAACTGCAATAGAAGAGGTAGAGGAGCTGAAAAGGCTTGATTGTCTAGTACGACACGCAATACATTTGGATTTTCCTGAACGTATCATAGATGACAAGAAACAGAATTCTTATGAGGATAAATGTTTTATGGAGAAGGTCAACAGAACAATTAAGCTTGAAAAAGGTCATTACGTCATAGCGTTACCTTTCAGAAATGATTATGTTGTGTTACCAAATAATCATACTCAAGCTTTGCAAAGGTTGTTAAGATTAAAGGACAAAATGAAGAGAAAACCTGAATTTCACAGAGATTACAAGGCTTTCATGAAGAACATATTAGAAAAAGGTTACGCTGAACAAGTACCCGAGAATGAACTGAGAGGGATTGAAGGAAGAGTATGGTTCATACCTCACCACGGGGTGTATCATCCAAAGAAACCTGATAAAATACGCGTCGTATTTGACTGTACCGCCATCTATGAAGGTGTATCTTTGAACAGTTTATTACTTCAAGGACCAGATTTGACCAATAGTCTTGTAGGTGTTTTTCTTCGTTTAGACAAGAGACTGTAGCGATTATGGGAGATATAGAGAGTATGTTTTATCAAGTCAGAGTTCCAAAGGAGGATTGTGACTTATTACGTTTTTACTGGTGGCCAGATGGTGATACACAGAAAGCACCTGCTGTATACCGGATGCTTGTTCATCTTTTTGGTGCGGTTTCTTCACCAAGTTGTTCTTCGGCAGCGTTACGTCAAACAGCTACAGACAATCAAAAGTTGTATGAGTCACAGGTTACGGATCTGATTAGGACAGGGTTTTACGTGGATGACTGTCTCAAATCTGTACCTACTGAGAATGAAGCTATTTCTTTGATTCGTGATATGTGATATGAGTTCACTTTGTCTCAAGGGAGGCTTCTCTTTGACAAAATGGATTAGCAATAGTCATACTGTTATGGACAGCATACCTGTTGAAAAGCGTTCAAAAGCTGTGAAAGAACTTGATTTAAAATTTGATGAACTTCCCAATGAAAGAGCACTTGGGATTTCTTGGTTTGTGGAAACTGATAATTTGGGATTTAACTTACAGTTAAAGTGTTACAAAGCCACAAGAAGAGAAATCCTGAAAGTAGTTAGTTCTCTGTATGATCCGTTGGGATTTGTTGCTCCTTTTGTGCTCACAGCTAAAATTCTGCTTCAGAATTTATGTAGACAAAATATGGATTGGGATCAAGAGATTTCAGGAGACATTCTGAAAACGTGGCGAAAGTGGATGGATGAACTTCCAGAACTTAAAAGAGTCAAGTTGTTAAGATGTTTTAAGCCTGCAGATTTTGGTTGTGTAAAAACATGCCAGTTACATATGTTTTCAGACGCTAGTGATAAAAGTTATGGAGTGATAGCTTACTTGAGGCTTGAGAATGAAGTCAACCATGTTCACTGTTGTTTCGTTATGGCAAAATCAAGAGTTGTGCCTTCGAAGAAAATCACAATACCTAGGTTAGAGCTAACAGCAGCTACTATGGCTGTCAAACTGAGTAAACTCATTTTGGATGAACTTGAATATCCTATTGATGACGTTTATTACTGGACAGATAGTATGTCAGTGATCAGATATATCGCAAATGACACATCACGTTTCCATACGTTTGTTGCCAACCGTGTTAATGTTATTCGTGAAGCTTCACAGGTGCATCAGTGGAAATATATTGATTCTAAGACAAATCCTGCAGATGCAGCTTCAAGAGGAATGAGAATGGACAACTTCCTGAAAGCCGACTTCTGGTTTAATGGTCCAGGCTTTTTGTGGAAGCCTGAAACAGAGTGGCTAGATGTTACGCCAGAGACAGATGCAGTGAAAATTGACAGTGATGATCCAGAGGTGAAGAAAACTGTTAACGTCGCTGTAGTTAGTGAGTCCTGTGATGTTATAGACAGACTATTATGTTACTTTTCAGACTGGATGAAATTGAAACGTGCAGTAGTGTGGATCTTACTGGTGATCAGACAACTGCAAACTGTGGTTAAGTATAGAAAATCAAAGACTAAACAAATTAGTCTTGATTCAGCTCAGAGAGAGGCTGACAGACAAAGAATAAATTATCTGTCTATAAATGTACTGAAGGCAGCAGAAATGGCTATAATTAGGGTAGTCCAATGGCGCTGTTTTCTAGAGGAGATGTTAGCTTTGAGTCAAGAAAAGAATGGATTCAAACATAATAAGAGATCGATAATTCAGAAACTGGATCCCATTCTTCATGAAGGAATAATGCGAGTAGGAGGTCGGTTAGAGAAAGCGATAATACGTTACGATGCCAAGCATCCCATAATCCTCCCTAAAGAATCTCATGTATCAGCATTGATACTACAGGACATTCATAAAAGAATGGGACATTTTGGAAAGAATGTGATAATGTCTGTTCTGAGACAGCAATATTGGATGATTGGATCTGGTACTGTTATTACGCGTCTTTTGTCCAAGTGTGTCGTGTGCAGAAAGTATCAAGCTCGTGTTTTGGAGAAAAAGATGGCAAATTTACCTGCGGATCGTTTAACGTCAGATGAACCACCTTTCACGCGTGTTGGAATGGACTATTTTGGCCCTATTCTTGTGAAGCGAGGAAGGAGTACAGTTAAACGATATGGGATAATCTTTACTTGTTTGGCTATTCGAGCTGTACATTTGGAAATGGCATATTCTCTGGATATGGATTCATGTATAAACTGTGTTAGGCGGTTTATTGCTAGACGAGGTCCGTGAAGGTTATTAGACCTGATAATGGATCTAATTTAGTGAGTTGTGAAAAAGAATTAAGAGAAGAGATTAGGAAATGGAATCATGATAAGTTACAAACAGCAATGTTAAAGGAAAGCATTTCTTGGGAGTTTAATCCTCCTGCTGGTTCTCATTTTGGTGGAGTATGGGAGAGAATGATTCGTTCTGTAAGAAAGATCTTGTATTCATTGATGCAAGAGCAAGTTTGTCGTCTTGATGATGAAGCATTACAAACTTTGTTTTGCGAAGTTGAAGCAATTTTGAATAATCGTCCAATTACAGGTATTCCAGTTGAGGCAAATGACTTAACACCTTTGACGCCTAATCACCTACTTTTGTTTCAACCAGGAGAAAATATGCCACCTGGGCTTTTTGATAAGAGTGACAGTTATGGAAAACGTCGTTGGAGGCAAGTTCAGTACTTAGCTGATATTTTTTGGAAGAGGTGGTTAAGAGAATTCATTCCTTTGCTTCAAGAAAGACAGAAGTGGTTACATTCAAAAAGAAATGTAAAGGTTGGAGATATTGTATTACTTGTGGACAATACTCCCAGAAACTCTTGGGCTCTTGCGAAAGTACTTGAAGTGATTATGGACAAAAGGGCTTTTGTCCGAATTGTGAAAGTTAAAACTCGCGAGTCCATTCTTGTGCGTCCCATAGATAAACTGTGTTTGATTTTAGAATCAGAAGATGCTGACGTTATTGATAGTAATTAGATACATGTATTTGTTTATGCAGGAAGCATTTCAAGATATTTTGATTAGAGTGTATTGGTTTGGTATTAATTAGTATATAATTGTTTCGATCTAATCGATACAATTAGGGGGCTGGTATGTAGCGGTCTGACCGTGTTTTAGCACTTACCGGTTCGTTTGCGTTTTAGTATGAATATTTTATTATTTGAGAAGGTAGGAAAAGAGAACTCTAGATATGAAAAAAGGCAAGACAGCACGAGGTCGAAAGAAGAATGGAACTTTTAGATAAATTAGATGAGATAGATATAATAGAAATGAGAATGAACAGTCAAGATTACATTAGAGCAGATTTACTGATCATACAAATGTCAATCGTTAGTCACATTAACAAGGAAGTAAATGTAAGTGGACAAGTTTTGATGAGTGTTTCTGTCGTCTATAATGGACTAACAGAGACTTTTTAACGATTGTAATTACATATCAACTATATTTTTCTGCATGTATACTAAACGTGTTTCTGATCGTTCTAATATTTGTACTAGGTTAAATTTCATCTTATTTCCTAAAATATAGTTTTTTCGTACGTACGAAATTATTTGAAGAACAAAATCCAGTTTGGGCTTCTTACAAATATTAAGACGACCAGAAAGACATTGAATATACAGACACTGATATTCTAAACAAGAAAATATATTTAATATGTAAGTGTAATCGTACAAATATTTTATTAGTCGGAAAATCTTACAATGCAGTAAACTCAGGAATGCCCCTTTAAGTAGGAAACCCGCTGTCGCCACTTCATGGGCTACTCTTTTCGATTAGCAGCAAGGGATCTTTTATATGCACCATCCCACTGACAGGATAGTACATACCACGGCCTTTGATATACCAGTCGTGGTGAACTGGCTGGAACGAGAAATAGCCTAATGGTGCCACCGACAGGGATCGATCCTAAACCGACCGCGCATCAAGCGAGCACTTTACCACTAGGCTACGTCCCGCCCCTTGTGGGTCCAAATGACGTCATTTGGGGACACAGTCAGTTATAAACGTTGCCGTGGCTATATGGAGAATGTGAAGGGAAGTATTTAGTAAAGTAAAGTTTGTTTTATTTAACGACGCCACTAGAGCACATTGATTTTTTTTTTTTTATCTTATCATCGGCTGTTGGACGTCAAACATATGGTCATTCTAACACTGTTTTTTTTAGAGGAAAACCGCTGTCACCACATAGGCTACTCTTTTACGACAGGCAACAAGGGATCTTTTATTTGCGCTTCCCACAGGCAGGATAGCACAAACCATGGCCTTTGTTGAACCAGTTATGGATTACTGGTCGGTGCAAGTGGTTTACATCGACCCACTGAGCCTTGCGGAGCACTCACTCAAGGTTTGGAGTCGGTATCTGGATTAAAAATCCCATGCCTCGACTGGGAGAAAAACCGAACCCAGTACATACCAGCCTGTAGACCGATGGCCCAACCACGACGCCACCGAGGCCGAAGAGAAATGAGGGGGCACCATGGTCATGAGAAGGGATCAGTGCAGATGAAGAGAAAAAATATATAATTATATTATATAACATCTACCCAACTTTTCTGTGTAATTCAGAAAAGAATGGTGGGGGGTGGGGAGGGGGGCATCCCTGCGTCAATGTCAACTCTGGAGCATTAGTCCGACAAGCAATGGATTTATCGAAGCACTTCGAATTTCGGGGCAGAGGGTGCGCGAACCCAATTACTCTGACCGTATCTATCCTGCCAATGTCCAAGTAACATTTCGTCTGTAAATAATAATTTAAATATTGACCAATCACACTTCGCCTTTTATAACGTTATTTGGGAGCATACAAATTCTAAAAATATCGGGCGAGTCTATTTTAGTGGCCGCAGTACAGCAAACCATACCAATACGTACGGGATGGGTTATCAGTCTTCAATTTTACATTACAAATTATGTATTTATTAAAAAAAACTAAAAACTAAATCAGTCTTCAGTTTTACATTACAAATATATTTATTTTATAAAATAAAACGTGTTAAGGCATTCGTAATTCACACGAAACATGTCGTATACCCTCAGGATAATTCGGAATGTTTTCAAATTATTTTTAAATCACTGGCATGATTCTGCAAGTAAGGTTTTGATTGGTGGACATGAGCTCCAACGGGCTGCTGTTAGATCCACATGTAATAGTGGAACTAATTTTAATTAGATTGCTTTTGGGACTACAGCTGTATTCATTTTAATGAGCTCTGCCCGGTGTTAGTTTTGAGTGGGTCTGTGAGTAGTAGTTGTCTTTTTGGCGGTGCAAGAGGGATGAAATCTCTAGTCAAGGATCTCCTCGGGCGTGGCTGTCCTCCTACAGACGAGGTACTAGATAGAGATTCATAGAATCAACCACTATTTTGCCAAATAACCATTCGACTCTGCATTGTGCAGAGATACGGCCCTGACCATGTATTATGTTTTTTTTTTTTTGTCGTTCAGATTTATGATCACAGATTCAAAAATATGCAATGATGCCATTTCGTATCACCATAGAAACAAAAAAGAGCTGTATTCGAAGTCGGATTATGTGAGTGTAACTAATATTTACAATTCTTGTATCATTACAGAGTCTCAAAAGTCAGCCATGTTCGAAGACCGGCCATCAGTACACGTTCGTATCTAGATAACGACCTTAACGTCATCCTCGTGCTATGCGTGTTGGAAGACAGGTTCTGTGTGTGTAACTAATATATCGGTTATCATTACCGAGAAAGAAAGAAAAAAAAACCCCAGCCATGTTAGTGGACCGGCTATCAATATGCGTTTCCGTCTGGAAAACGACTGTGACCTTCATGGTAATCTTTGTGCTGTGTAACTAATATTTTTGAGTAAAAAACCCCCACAAAACCCCCCCAAAAACAATAATAACAATAACCACTAAAATCCATATCATCTATGTTAAAGGAACGTCCATCGATATTCGTTCCCGTCTGGATAACGACAGCCATGTTAAAGGAACGTCCATCGATATTCCTTCCAATCTAAATAACGACTGTGACCTTCACGGTAATCTTTGTGCTGTGTAAGTAATATTTTTGTTAATCTTCACGAGTAAAAACAAACAAAACCCAGCCATGTTAGAGGAACGTCCGTCAATATTTGTTCCCGTCTGGATAATGACCCTGACCTTCACCATTATCCTCGTGCTGTGTGTCACAGGAAACCTGACAGTCATCTTGATCGTGGCGCTTCGCAAGGACATGCACACGGTGCCCAACATCTTCATTACGTCACTGTCGGCCAGCGACCTCCTCATTGGTCTGGTGGCGCTCACCCTGACCATCATCCAGATCAATGGACTGATGCCCTTCAACAAGGCCTCCTGCCTGCTGCCAGTCTATTTCGAGACCGTCGCATTCACGGCGAGCGTGTATTCGTTGCTAGCGGTCACCTTTGACCGTTACACGGCCGTCGTCTTTGCGACCACTAAAGCCTGGACAATACGGACGGGAGTGCGCACAGTTTTTGCGGTCTGGCTGACGTCATGTGTGTATTCCGCAAAGATGTTTTTCAGCATCCTAACCGTGGGCCACCTGCACGCGATCACAAATACGTGCGGCAACAGGACCAAGTTCTGTAATCTGTTGATCGAAGAGGACGACGACGACCTGTACTACCGCATCACCGACTTCATCGTCCTCTTCGTCATCCCTATCATCCTCATGACCCTGATGTACGCACGGATTGCACGGAGATTGTGGACCAAGTCGATGGCCATCACAAACGTGGTGAGGAACAAGAGGCGGATCGTGAAATTCCTCATCACCAACGTGGTGCTCTTCTTCTTCAGCTGGCTGCCCTTCTACATGATCGACATCATCTTCGACAGCATCAACATGATAATGGGTATCGACATCCACGACGTGGACGCCTTCACAAAGTCCCTGACCTACGTCATTCTGAGATTCGTCTTCACCGTCCTGGCTCTAGCCAACTCCGTAGTGAACCCGATCGTGTACGCGTACTTCAACCAGAACTTCAGGATGGAGCTCGGCAAGATCAAGAAGGCGTGTGGCTGTGTCGCCAGAATCCAACCCATTGGTGTTATAGAGCACCATAATCATATTCCGAGGACGCACTCCTCTCAAATAGAACCAAGGTCTTAACAACGGAAACCACTGTATATAGTTGGGAACTGCGTTGGTTATGTTTCTAGAATACACTCCACTCAAATAGAACCAATGTCTTAACAACTGAAGCCATTGTACATAGTTGGGAACTGCGTTGGTTATGTTTCTAGAATACACTCCACTCGAATAGAACCAAGGTCTTAACAAATGAAGCCATTGTAGTTGGGAACTGCGTTGGTTATGTTTCTACAATGCACTCCACGCGAATAGAACCAAGGTCTTAACAAATAAAGCCATTGTAGTTGGGAACTGCGTTGGTTATGTTTCTAGAATACACTCCACTCAAATAGAACCAATGTGTTAAAACGGAAGCCACTGTAGTTGGGAACTGCGTTGATTATGTTTGTAGAATACACTCCACTCAAATAGAACCAATGTCTTAAGAACTGAAGCCACTGTAGTTGGGAACTGCGTTGGTTATGTTTCTAGAATACACTCCATTCAAATTGAACCAATGTCTTAAGAACTGAAGCCACTGTAGTTGGGAAATGCGTTGATTATGTTTGTAGAATACACTCCACTCAAATAGAACCAATGTCTTAAAACGGAAGCCACTGTACATAGTTGGGAACTGCGTTGGTTATGTTTCTTGAATACACTCCACTCAAATAGAACCAATGTCTTAACAAATGAAGCCACTGCAGTTGGGAACTGCGTTGGTTATGTTTCTAGAGTACACTCTACTCAAATAGAACCAATGTCTTAACAACGGAAGCCATTGTAGTTGGGAACTGCGTTAGTTATATTTCTAGAATACACTCCACTCGAATAGAACCAATGTCTTAACAACGGAAGCCACTGTACTTAGTTGGGAACTGCGTTGGTTATGTTTCTAGAATACACTCTACTCAAATAGAACCAATGTCTTAACAACTGAAACCACTGTACATAGTTGGGAACTGCGTTGGTTATGTTTCTAGAATACACTCCACTCAAATAGAACCAATGTCTTAACAGCTGAAAGCACTGTACCTAGTTGGGAACTGCGTTGGTTATGTTTCTAGAATACACTCCACTCAAATAGAACCAATGTCTTAACAACTGAAGCCATTGTAGTTGGGATCTGTGTTGGTTATGTTTCTAGAATACACTCCACTCAAATAGAACCAATGTCTTAACAACTGAAGCCATTGTAGTTGGGAACTGCGTTGGTTATGTTTCTAGAATACACTCCACTCAAATAGAGCCAATGTCTTAAGAACTGAAACCACTGTAGTTGGGAACTGTGTTGGTTATGTTTCTAGAATACACTCCACTCGAATAGAACTAAGGTCTTAACAACTGAAGCCATTGTAGTTGGGAACTACGCCTGGTATGTTCTCAGAACACATTCAACTTAAAAGAACCGAGGTTTTAAGGTATACGAGAACTAAAACAATTGCTGCTGTGGATTGAGTCGGTCATGTTTCTAGAACGCACTGTATACGGTAATCAAACGGAACCAAGGTCTTACGGTTCAGTAGAACTGAGCCCATTGTTGTGGACTGTGTCTGTCGTGTTTCTATAACAAATTCACCTCAAACACAACCAAGGTCATAAGCGCTCTTAAGAATAGAGCCCATTGTTGCTTTGGATTGTCGATTTGTACCTGTCATGTTTCTAGAACGCATTCCACTCAACGAGAACTGAGCCCATTGCTGTTGGCTGTGTTTTGTTTCTAGAACGAATTCATCCGAAACAGAACCAAAGCCTTAATGGTTTTTCAAAAGTGTTGCTGTGGATTGAGTTGGTCATATTTCTAGAACGCACTCCACTCAAACTGAACCGAGGCCTTAAGGTTCATCAGAACTACAGGGACTTGTAGCGATCCCTCACGGCAGTTCATCAAGTATATCTACTTATATACAATATATAAAAAGAAAAGGGGTCCAAGCAACTGACACCCCACTGTCATTTGGATTACTATAAATAAATGTTTAAAAATTGTTGTGCACGATCTTGTAAATAACAATTTTCTTTTTAAAAAAGAAGAAACAAACAAACAACAAGAACAAAAAAATAATCCCAAGACTCCCCAAAACAACAACAACAACTTAAAGGGACAGACCCTAGTTTCAACCCTTGAAAATTAACACTAAATTTATTTAATCTACAAACCTGTAACACATTTGGATAAAGTTACAATTGAGTGAAACACGAGTCTGTGACTTTGAAATGGTGAAATAGCCTCTAAAAATAGACTAAACCTCGACTCAATAACTGTTACTTCTCAGACGCACGTGCGTTTTTAAAAATATGATATATACATTTTGTGATATTAAAAACACCAGGAAGACCAAAGACACTTCGAATGTACGGAAATTGATAATCCAAACCATAACATCTAAGTAAAGTATGATTTCAGTTATCAAAAACGGCTATAATAGTAAAAAAAGATGCCTTGTGTTTTAAAACTAGGGTATGTCCCTTTAAGGCTCATATAGATTGGATACAGCGCATGCGTGCGGTCCGACTGGTGCGTCTCCTGCTTGCTTGAACCGCCATATTGGATTATTTCATTGCGGCTCGCCTCGTGCATTTGCAGACGCACGCATCCACTATCATTAAAACTAATGTATTTCGATTTGTGTTTAGTCAAACCGTACGTACGCGCCGCGCCCATTTTCTATGAGCCTTTACTCTGCACTGTGTACGACGCTCTGCTCAAAATAATCCATCCTCATGGCGTCGGACATATGGTTAAGGATCACACAGATAATGAGCGAGAGAAGAAACACGCTTCCGCCACAAAGTGCGCTACTCTTTCCGATTAGCAGCAAGGGATATTTTGTATGCAGCATTCCACAGATAGGATAGTATATACCACGACCTTTGAGAAGCCAGTCGTAATGCATTGGCTACAAGGCATTCATAACAAAATATATAAATAGAAAAGCTAGCAAGCAAGCAAGCCAGAGAGAGAGAGAGAGAGAGAGAGAGAGAGAGAGAGAGAGAGAGAGAGAGAGAGAGAGAGAGAGAGAGAGAGAGAGAGAGAAACAGAGAGAGAGAGAGAGGAGAGAGAGAGAGAATTAGAGAGAATGAGATAGAGAGAGAGAGAGAATGAGAGAGAGAGAGAGATTGTTTTTCTAGTTATCTCAACAGACTAGATTAAGATTCGTCCCCGACTATTGAGTTATCAACTGACAACTGATACACTGCATGGATATCCATACGTATTTCTTACTAATTAAGTGACATCTTGGTGGGTTTAGTAAGCATATTTTACTTATACCGTACAGAATAATGTTTTAATGAATACAGTTGCACGGTATACATTACCAAGCAATTATAATATCGATACAGCAGAATATGTTGGTATATATATATATATATATATGTATATGTGTGTGTGTGTGTGTGTGTGTGTGTGTGTGTGTGTGTGTGTGTGTGTGTGTGTGTGTGTGTGTGTGTGTGTGAGCGTGTGTGTGTATGTGTGTGTGTGAGAGTGTGTGAATGTGTATGTGTGCGCGCGTGTGTGTGTGTGTGTGTGTGTGTGTGAGCGTGTGTGTGCGTGTGTGAGTGTGTGAGTGTGTATGTGTGTGCGCGCGCGCGCGTGTGTGTGTGTGTGTGTGTGTGTGTGTGCACTGCCCCCACCACCCCCAGTGTTAGAACAAATTCTAAAACTGGAGCAAAAATAGTAGAGACCTTCGTGCAAAAATTAACTGGCTTGAAACGTTTTCACCATGTATTTCCATCGTTCTACACACAATATTAGTTGTAAACGATACACAAATGCTTAGTGATTCGATCGTTTGCAACCCTGTATAGTCGTATTTTTACAACAACAACAAAACATACTTTACCTGTGTGGGATCAGTAAACCCTCAAAAGCATGATACGGAGTTGCTCACTGGCTATGTCAGAGGTCAAATCCAGTGTGGGCATGCCCGAACCTAAGTTGGATAGGGGCACGCCAAAAAGTTCCCGCATCCCGCATGATATCTCTTATTGTCCAGCTTTTGTTTGTTTGCTATATCAACGTAAAGGAAAGGAAATGTCTTGTTTAATGACGCACTCAACACATTTTATTTACAGTAATATGGCGTCGGACATATGGTTAAGGACCACAGAGATATTGAGGGAGGAAACCCGCTGTCGCCACTTCATGGGCTACTCTTTTCGATAAGCAGCAAGGGATCTTTTATATGCACCATCCCATAGACAGGGCAGCACATACCACGGCCGTTGATGTACTAGTCGTGGTGCTGCCACGGCCTTTGATGTACTAGTCGTGGTGCACTGGCTGGAACGAGAAATAGCCCAATGGGCCCACTGACGGGGATCGATCCCAAACCGACCGCGCATCAAGCGAGCGCTTTACCACTGGGCTACGTCTCGCCCCCTTTTTGTTTAACGATACCACATTGATTATTTAATCATCGGCTATTGGATGTCAAACATTTGGTAATTCTGATTCGTAGTCATCAGAGAAAACCTGCTACATTTTTCCATTAGCAGCAAGGGAGCTTTTATATGCAGTTTTCTCACAGACGAAAAAGCACACACCACGGCCTTTGATTGAATGGATCCACCGAGGTGGTTCGATCCTGTGACGCAGGTAGAACCGATGGTACCAGTAAAACAAATTCGAGATCTCTCGGCCTGCCGAACATTTGAAGGCTGCCTTTTTAGGTTGCATGGTACCAAAGTAGAAAGTTCCGTGTCAAAGTTCGAGGTCAAATATTTACATCTGCGGCTGTGATTGGAAGTAATATGTGGCATTGATTAATTGTGCAAATACTATTATCCATTGACAAGAAATAAATACACGTTTATTTGTTATGCAGTTGTTACGCAGAGGTTGAAACTAGCGCAGGTAATCAACTCCTGGGTGTGTCGTTGTGCTGGTTATATCAGTTTTATTAGTAAAAAATATAACATCATCAGCAATAGGAATTGGTTTGGGTCATTGTAACCTTGAATTTCATGTCCCGATGAGCTTTCATTTGGCCAGTGAAAACATCGCAGACAGAATCATGTCATCACTTGTAACGCATTCGTAATTTTGCTTTGGTGAATTACCACTCATTCCGAAAACATATGCGTGGGAAACAACTATTTTATTATTTTACATTCTTTTTACTGTGACTACGAAACATTAACTGTAATTATTGTTTGCTTTCTGAAAGAAAATAAACTACCGGTATGGTTTGTGAACTGAAATAGATCAAAGAAAGACATATTTTTACTGTTAATTGAATCATGATGATGAAAAGATGCAAAGTACAATAGTAGCCGATGACCAGGGGTGTGTTTTTAAGAACGAACGCTCGCAGACAATATATTATTGCACCGTCTTCTATCATATGATATCAAAGGCCGTGGTATGTGCTATCCTGTCTGTGGGATGGTGCATATAAAAGATGCCTTGCTGCTAATCGAAAAGAGTAGCCCATGGAGTGGCGACAGCGGGTTTCCTCTCAATATCTGTGTGGTCCTTAACCATATGTCTGACGCCATATAACCATAAATAAAATGTGTTGAGTGCGTCGTTAAATAAAACATTTCTTTCTTTCTTTCTATCATATGTGACGGGACGTAGATCAGTGCTAAAGCGGTCGGTCTGTGGTCGATCCCCGTTGGTGGACCCATTGGGCTATTCCTCGATCCAGCCAGTGCATCACGACTGGTACATCAAAGGCCGTGGCATGTGCTATCCTCTATGGAATGATGCATACAAAAGATCCCTTGCTACTAATGGAACAAATGTAGCGGGTGGTTTCGTCTCCAACACTATGTTTGACATCAAATAGTGGTGTCGTTAAAACAAATTTCTGTTTTTTCTATCATATCAAATTATTCTTACGTTAGGCGCCAAAACCAGTCTATTGCGATCGACCTCGAGCGTTCACCCTCCTGAACATATACTGACACTTTAAAAAAAGTAACCTGCGCTTAAAGGAACTAACACAGACTTTTTAACGACTGTAATTGCATATCAAATATATTTTTCTTCATAAAATAGTAGCGGTTGTATATTAAACGTGTTTCTGGTCGTTCTAATATTTGTATTAGGTTAAATTTCATTGTATTACCTAAAATATTTTTTTTTGTACGTACGAAATTATTTGAAGACAAAATCCAATTTGGGCTTGTTACAAATATTAAGATGACCAGAAAAATATTGAATATACAGACACTGATATTCTAAACACGACAATATATTTAATATGTAAGTTTAATCGTAGAAATATTTTATTAGTCGGAAACATCTTACAATGCGAATGTCCCTTTAAAGAGCTATAGACGGTCATTTACCAACTACTATACCTAGTAGCCAGAGATCATCACTCTAATACAACGATAATCCTATGTATGACGTTAAGACATCGATCATTTCCGAGTTCACTGATAACAAATAGTTCACGCCTTAATCACTAATATACATATTACATAAACATGTCTTCTTTTTTTTAAATTGTTTATTGTCCCCAAAATATAAAATGGCAGTGTCAGGGATGGGGTGCCCTGAGCTCACTGTCTTACAATATTTTAAACTTTTCATATGGTATACACAGTTTAGATACATACATATAAATGCAAAATATATACACACGAATAGATATAATCCACACACTTTATGTATATTGTTGTTGTTGATATTTTGTTTGGGGGTTTATTATTAGTTTTTTTTAATTATCTGGGGCCAAGAAGGAAAAAAAAAAGATAAAGGAGAAGATGTTATGTACTGAATTAGTATTGATACAAGAAAGTATTATGAAAAGGTGTGTGAAGGAGTATAAAGTGCGAAGAAGGTATTTTAGAAATAAATATATCTCAATATTTGATAGATTTAATAAACATATCCTAGTAATGAATTCTCTTCACAAAATGTGCATTATAAGGAAGGGAGGAAATGTTTTATTTAACGACGCACTCAACACATTTTATGTACGGTTATATGACACATACTTGTCGCCACTTCATTGGCTACGATTAGTTTTTATAATACAGACAGGATGGCGTCAGACAAAATATGGTTAAGGACCACACACGACATAGACTTGAAAGAGAGAGCAATTGATTATTAAAGATTGGAAAGAAGGAAGGAAATGTTTTATTTAACCCTCAGCTGTTTTATTTACGGTTATAATATGGCGTTCATATGGGGACCACACAGATATTTGTCGCTATTCATGGCAGAAAGGGGAAAGGGGTTTTTATGTGCACCATCCCACAGACAGGATAGTACATACCACGGCCTTTGTTACACCAGTTGTGAAGCACTGGCTGGAACGAGAAATAGCCTGACGTCATATAACAGTAAATGAAATGTGTGCGTCGTTAAATAAAACATTTCCTTCTTCGTCGTGTACATGTATTTCACGCATGTGGATTACGCAGAATGATACACTTTTGCACACTGTGATTTCGCTCGCTCTCTATATGTGTATTGCATATATCGACTTCTTGAGGTGGAATTTACAGGCGGTGTCTGAGAAGAGTTCCTGGCACACGGACCGGCAGTGCTAAACCTGCAGTGGTCGCTGTTTGTTGAGGGAAATGAAAGGTTTCAATACTTAAGGTATGTTTAGCGTCCGTAAAAGAAAAATTATATTATTGCGCCCCTTCTCTGTGTCTGTCTGTCTGTCTGTGTGTGTGTGTGTGTGTGTGTGTGTGTCTGCGTCTCTCTCTCTCTCTCTCTCTCTCTCTCTCTCTCTCTCTCTCTCTCTCTCTCTCTCTCACACACACACACACACACACAGGGACTCTTCCTCTCCTACTCTCACACTCCCTTCTGTCTCTGTGTCTGTCTCTCTATCTCTTTCTGTCTCTGTCTGTCTCTCTCTCTCTGTCTCTCTCTCTCTCTCTCTCTCTCTCTCTCTCTCTCTCTCTCTCTCTCTCTCTCTCTCTCTCTCTCTCTCTCTCTCTCTCTCTCTCTCTCTCTCTCTCTCTCTCAAAATAAGCCATATAAATAAAATAAACAACATAATTACAGTATCATGCGCCACCGTGTTATTTAAAACTTTAAGCATTTTAATTAAACCAGCTCGTGTTGTAGGCATATAAGAACATAATGAACATAATGTATAACTTTCCAAAACAGTGTGTGGGGGGGGGGGGGGGGGGGGGGGGGCATATCACCCCGTCCCCTACCAGGTGACACCCATGATCATCTGCTATTGGATGTCAAACATAATATGATCATTACAGTTTAATTTCCAGTTTTCAACATTATTAAAGAAATATAATGTCGGTCTGCATAGCAACTCTTACAAGGGCGAACACGTGCGCTTGTGAAACTTTATTTCAACAGATATTTTAACAACAGTTTGTCTCGTCATAAACTATATAAACGACGTTAAATTACGGGGTGTGGGATGTGATTAATATATAACTACTGGGCACATACATAGACCTATTCAGGACACAAACTGTAAAAATATTGGGGGATGAGCACATTCTGACATTAGAGCCGGTTTTAGGATCCGCGTGGCCTGTAGCACAAATAACAGCGGGACCTCCTTCCCAGGATATATATTTTGCAATCCCCGTCGGGAAGAGGGGAAAGATGACCGTGGGGAAATAAATGTACACATCACCACCAGGCGCGGGGGACCGCGGGGCCCCCTAAAGCGCGGGTCCCGAAGCACGTACTACACACACACACACGCACGCACACACACGCACGCACGCACTACACGCACACGCACGCACGCACTACACACGCACGCACGTACTACACACACGCACGCACGCACGCACGCACACACACACACATACATATATATATATATATATATATGTGTGTGTGTGTGTGTGGTCCTTAATCGTATGTCTGACGCCATATAACTGTAAATAAAATGCGTTGAGTGCGTCGTTAAATAAAACATTTCCTACTTCCTTCTTATCTGTACGGTAATCTTCCACAGAAATATCAAGCTGACCACGATATTTGATGCTTCCCATTTTTAAAAACCAATAAATAAATTGTATTCATCTGCTATGGTCAAGAAGAATCGATTGCTGGATTGGCGCGCGCGTCGACTTTGAACATGCGTGTCAACCTTCCTTTTTTCCAAAATCTTCCACGGTAGCTACAACAGCGCCCTCTATACCAGAAATAAGGAAGGAAATGGTTGATTTAACGACGCACTCAACACATTTTATTTACGGTTATATGGCATTGGACATATAGTTAAGGACCACACAGATATTAAAGGGACATTCCTGAGTTTGCTGCACTTTTTAAAAATTTATGGACTAACAGAGACTTTTTAACGATTGTAATTACATATCAACTATATTTTTCTGCATACAATATTAGTGGCTGTATACTAAACGTGTTTCTGATCGTTCTAATATTTGTACTAGGTTAAATTTCATCTTATTTTTTAAAATATATTTTTTTCGTACGTACGAAATTATTTGAAGACAAAATCCAGTTTGGGCTTCTTACAAATATTAAGACGACCAGAAACACATTGAATATACAGACACTGATATTATAAACAAGAAAATATATTTAATATGTAAGTGTAATCGTACAAATATTTTATTAGTCGGAAAATCTTACAATGCAGCAAACTCAGGAATGCCCCTTTAAGGTAGGAAACCCACTGTCGCCACTTCATGGGCTACTCTTTTCGATTAGCAGCAAGGGATCTTTTATATGCACCATCCCACTGACAGGTTAGTACATACCACGGCCTTTGTTACACTAGTTTTGGAGCACTGGCTGGTACGACAAATAGCCTAATGGGGCCACCGACAGGGATCGATCCTAAACCGACCGCGCATCAAGCGAGCGCTTTACCACTAGGCTATGTCCCGCCCGTTGTAGGTCCAAATGATGTCATTTGGCGACACAGTCAGTTATAAACGTTGCCGTGGCTATATGGAAAATGTGAAGGGAAGTATTTAGTAGAGTAAAGTTTGTTTTATTTAACGACGCCACTAGAGCACATTGATATTTTTATCTTATCATCGGCTATTGGACGTCAAACATATGGTCATTCTGACACTGGTTTTTTTTAGAAGAAAACCGCTGTCGCCACATAGGCTACTCTTTTACGACAGGCAGCAAGGGATCTTTTATTTGCGCTTCCCACAGGCAGGATAGCACAAACCATGGCCTTTGTTGAACCAGTTATGGATCACTGGTCGGTGCAAAAGGTTTACACCTACCCACTAAGCCTTGCGGAGCACTCACTCAAGGTTTGGAGTCTGTATCTGGATTAAAAATCCCATGCCTCGACTAGGATCCGAACCCAATACCTACCAGCCTGTAGACCGATGGCCTAACCACGACGCCACCGAGGCCGAAGAGAAATGAGGGGGCACCATGGCCATGAGAAGGGATCAGGGCAGATGAAGAGAAAAAAATTAAAAAAATTCTGTGTAATCCAGAAAGGAATGGTGGGGGGTGGGGTGGGGGGGGGCATCCCTGCGTTAATGTCAACTCTGGAGCATTAGTCCGACAAGAAACCCATTTTTAACTTTAATTTTTATCTCCCCCCCCCCCCCCCCCCCCCCCCTTATGCAGTTATGGAAAACTTTTGGAGTATCGCGTCTCGTACACTGGGTCACGGGCTTCCGTGACTTTGGTGTACGGTGACGCGATCGTACCGACGAAGAAGAGGAGATGGAGGAAGAGGAAAAGCGCGCCATGAACGGCACGGGAGGGGGGGGGGGGGGGACCAAAGCTGGCGGCTCAACCGCCAGCGGCGGTCCCTTCTGCGACGCCGCCCCCAGCCCAGCCTGAGTTGACGAGACCAACCCTGCGGGAACCGTCGCCCACCGAGAGGGACCGACTCAACACCGCGGTGTGTGAGACACCCCACGACGACCCTCCATCGCCGACCGTCACGTGGCCCAGGCAGAACTGGCCGGTATCGCCGGCACAGCCAGTCGCCACGCCACAGGCCCGATCAGCCGCCGTTGGCAAGAGAGGAAGGCAACATCACCGACCAACCAGCCAGCCAAGACCGAGAGACCAGCGCCGGTAGTCCCCCCCCCCCCCCCCCCCCGAAGAGTCCGAGTGGACCGTCGCAGTGAGCGGACTGAAGAAACACCTTCATCAGTACATGCAGGGGGACACGACAGACACGACCAAGCTCCATGGCAGTTACCTCAACGCGGACTGGAGACCCCTGGAGGACGGCAGCGAGTACGAACTTCACAGCAAGATGTTCGGTACTCACCACACCGTAGTCGTGACGCATCGGAGGGAGCAGACCTATAGACAGGCCATACTTTCGAACAAGCTGGACAACCGGAATCTACATAAGATGATCCGAGCGGTCTGCGGCCCCGACTACGGTACGGTAGTCAGTACCCTGTTACGACGCCAACATCTGCTGCCGAACCTCCGGGACACTCCAGCCTCGCCGACGTAACAACATAACGGCCTTAACGAGGCCACTCACGTGGACGTATAGATCGGACTTTAAAAACTTTTAGACCTTCGTTCAAAAATTCATGTCGAAATTACTTCTTCTTTTTTTTTAAATATTATTAAATAGTCCGATCCTCTCTTCTTTCTCTTATTTATTTTTGGACTGTCCTTCCAAAATGCTCCAAATTATATAAATATTCGACCGAGCAGTCAATTCTTTTTATTTTTGGCTTGTAACTTTTTTTTCTTCTAATTTTAATCCTACTAATTTCTTTTACTAATTGCTATTTTCAAAATTCTGTCCATTCCCCCCCCCCCCCCCCCCAAAATCAGGCGTGTTATCTATCTAATTTAATTTTGACTGCCCAATCTAATCTAGCTACCAAATTTAATGAGTATAATTTTCTTTATTAATTATATTAATTAGAGATGCGCATCAAAATTTTAAAGGCCAACTATTTAATTTTTGGATGTAAATTTCAAAATTGTCCCCTTAATTTTTTTTTTTCCCGGGACAAGCCCCTGGCTATCCAGAGACAGGCCCCGGGACGGACATGCTCGAAACTCTAGTGGTATATGAGCATGTTAAAATTATTCGCACTCGCACTACATGTATCAAGGCTGAATACGAGGAACGAATATTAGCCTTGATTTATGAAGATGCCGTTACTTCGTCTTGCTTCCTACCACTGGTTAGAGAGTTAAATAATTATATTTTGCCCAGCGTTAATTAACAACAGTGCTAATACGAAATGTAGCAAATATGTATAGTTATTAATTATCGTGGTACGGACCTGTCAGGAGAATCGATATAATTAAAAACTAAATAAAGGTGCACGTGTGTGCATTGGCGTAGTCATAATTTAATATTCGTGCGTGTTTGTGTAGGGTGGGGGGTGGTGGAGAGGGGGAGCACCAGACCCGTGTTCAGATAATTGTTCGGGCACTGCTGGGGCGAGGATTTTAGGGATGGACAGTCGAGACGTTACCCCGGAAAATATATTGAAAAAAGAAAAGTAGCTGGGAGCAGGGAGGGGGAGGGAGGTTCGACCCCCAAAATCCACCACCTCCACCCTTACACACACGCTTGCCTAGATGCATGGTATGGGTCGATAAGCAAATGGAAGGGATATGACCGCATGCCTCCCCTCCCCTACAGCTACGCTAGTCCACGTACATTAAAAAAATATATTAATCAATAATCGTGCTAAATTTCGGTTTTAGTAAAAGTAACCTTAATTTTACTGTTACAAAGAGGAAATATTTGAATTTAACGCGGAAGCATTATATATATATATATATATATATATATATATATATATATATATATATATATATATATATATATGTATATATGCATCGTCAAATGCTCCCTAATTCTGTTATGCATGAAACTCCGTGAGATCGGGATGGAGGGTGGGGTAGGGGATATGTAGCCTGGTGTTAAAGCGCTCGCTTGATGCGCGATCGGTTTGGGATCTATCCCCGTCGGTGGGCCCATTGGCCAATTTTTCGTTTTAGCCAGTACACTACGACTGGGATATCAAGTGCCGTGGTATGTGCTGTCTTGTCTATGGGATGGTGCATATAAAAGATCACTTGCTACTAATGGAAAATGTAGCAGGTTTCCTATCTAAGACTATGTCAAAAGTACCAAATGTTTTACATCCAATAGCCGATTATTAATTTATCAGTGTGTTCTAGTGGTGTCGTAAAGCAAACTTTAACTTTAACCGTACAGGTCTGATTTCTCGTGCACAGTTCGCACAGTCGGCATCGGATGTGCTGTCAGCTTGGCGTTCATATATGTATGCTCTTGCAGTCTGCCGTTCAAGAGCGAGACGGACATTTGGACAGTTATAATCGCTCTCCCGGTCAGAGATAACTCTGTAGCAAAAACACGGAATTCATGTGTGCGAAACTGGTATTTGCCACTTTTGGGACAATCTAATTAAAATTACATGTGGATCTAACAGCAGCTCGTTGGAGCTCATGTCCAGTTGACCTTTCATTCGACCAATCAAAACCTTACTTGCAAAATCATGCCAGTGACTGGAATTTTTTTTGGAAACATTCGGGATTATGCCGAGAGTATGCGAAATGATTCGGGTGAATTACGAAGTATGTCGGAAACTAACCAATATAAAATTGTATGTAAAATTCGTTTCAAGACGGAAAAAAACCCCGTGATGATATACCCATAAAATCGGTTTATACCAGTATACAATCCAAAGTTTATTTCTGCACTTTTCGCCCTGTTTTTTCAATGTTAAAATAGACCAACGAGTTCGCCTGTTGCATAAATAGTCTCGCCCGATATTTTTAGAATTTGTATGCTCCCGAATAACACTATAAGAGGCGAAGTATAATTGGTCGATATTTAAATTGTTATTTATAGATGAAATGTCACCTGGACATGGGAGTCTACGCAATGCTGTTAGATCTTCTGGTAGACCAGTAGAGCTAATTTTAATCAGCTGTATTCATTCTAGTGAGCTCTGTCCGGTGCTAGTTTTGAGTGGGTCTGTGAGTGGTAGTTGTCTTTTTGGCGGTGCAAGAGGGATGAAATCTCCAGCCAAGGATCTCCTCGGGCGTAGCTGTCCTCCTACAGACGAGGTACTAGATAGAGATATATAGAATCAACCACTATTTTGCCAAATAACCATTCGACTCTGCATTGTGCAGAGATACGGCCCTGACCATGTATTATGTTTTTTGTGTGTTTTTTTATCATTCACATTTATCATCACAGATTCAAAAATATGCAATGATGCCATTTCGTATCACCATAGAAACAAAAAAGAGCTGTATTCGAAGTCGGATTATGTGCGTGTAACTAATATTTACAATTCTTGTATCATTACAGAGTCTCAAAAGTCAGCCATGTTCGAAGACCGGCCATCGGTACACGTTGTTATCTAGATAACGACCTTAACGTCATCCTCGTGCTATGCGTGTTGGAAGACAGGTTCTGTGTGTGTAACTAATATATCGGTTATAATTACCGAGAAAGAAAGAAGAAAAAAACCCCAGCCATGTTATTGGACCGGCTATCAATATTCGTTCCCGTCTGGATAACGACAGCCATGTTAGAGGAACGTCCGTCGATATTCGTTCCCGTCTAAATAACGACTGTGACCTTCACGGTAATCTTTGTGCTGTGTAAGTAATAGTTTTGTTATTCTTGACGAGTAAAAACAAACAAACAAAACCCAGCAATGTTAGAGGAACGTCCGTCAATATTCGTTCCCGTCTGGATAATGACCTTGACCTTCGCCATTATCCTCGTGCTGTGTGTGGCGGGAAACCTGACCGTCATCTTGATCGTGGCGCTTCGCAAGGACATGCACACGGTGCCCAACATCTTCATTACGTCACTGTCGGCCAGCGACCTCCTCATTGGTCTGGTGGCGCTCACCTTGACCATCATCCAGATCAATGGACTGATGCCCTTCAACAAGGCCTCCTGCCTGCTGCCAGTCTATTTCGAGAGCGTCGCATTCACGGCGAGCGTGTATTCGTTACTAGCGGTCACGTTTGACCGTTACACGGCCGTCGTCTTGGCGACCACTAAAGCCTGGACGATACGGACGGGAGTGCGCATAGTTTTTGCGGTCTGGCTGACGTCATGCGTGTATTCCGCAAAGATGTTTTTCAGCATCCTAACCGTGGGCCACCTGCACGCGATCACAAATACGCACGGCAACAGGACCAAGTTCTGTAATCTGTTGATCGAAGAGGACGACGACGACCTGTACTACCGTATCACCGACTTCATCGTCCTCTTCGTCATCCCTATCATCCTCATGACCCTGATGTACGCACGGATTGCACGGAGATTGTGGACCAAGTCGATGGCCATCACAAACGTGGTGAGGAACAAGAGGCGGATCGTGAAATTCCTCATCACCAACGTGGTGCTCTTCTTCTTCAGCTGGCTGCCCTTCTACATGATCGACATCATCTTCGACAGCATCAACATGATAATGGGTATCGACATCCACGACGTGGACGCCTTCACAAAGTCCCTGACCTACGTCATTCTGAGGTTCGTCTTCACCGTCCTGGCTCTGAGCAACTCCGTAGTGAACCCGATCGTGTACGCGTACTTCAACCAGAACTTCAGGATGGAGCTCGGCAAGATCAAGAAGGCGTGTGGCTGTGTCGCCAGAATCCAACCCATTGGTGTTATAGAGCACCTTAATCATATTCCCAGGACGCACTCCTCTCAGATAGAACCAAGGTCTTAACAACGGAAGCCACTGTACATAGTTGGGAACTGCGTTGGTTATGTGGACAAGGGAGTATTAATAAATAAGAGAGTTAGAGATGGGAGGTTGCCGGCGACCGAACTAGCGAGGAAGCAACTGAGCCATGCTCAGAGCAAAATAAAATCAGTGTTTTATAGGAAGACTAGGAGTCGGGAATTTAAACCAGGGGATAAGGTGCTGCTGTACCTTCCCATTAAACGGGGTTCTGTGCAGAACAGGTATTTCGGGCCCTATGTTGTGCACAAACGGGTTAATGAGACAGGGTATGTGATAAGCACTCCTGATAGGGTTAGGAAAAGTAGGTTTGTCACATCAATTTGCTAAAAGGTTATTTTGACAGACTGCCGATAGTTCCAGAGAGACCGGTCCAAATTGAGAGACACTCAATTTCCTGTGATGACGTCAAGACTGCAGAGGTCAAGTTGGCCAACGGCCAGATTCTAGCAGACTTGAACCCCCAGCGAGCAAAGTTGACTACGTTGAAACAAGACAATGTTTCCATTTGTCGGGACCTTCCAACGGTTACCAATACCTTAAGCCAAGATGTGCGCTTGGAACCCGCTACACCGCGTTGACAGCATGCCTATCGGAGAAAACCTGGAAAACGTGCGACGCTGAAAAGAAGGAAACGAAGTTCCATTGGTCAGGTGAATGCGAGAAGTCATTCAACCGTCTCAAGCAGAGGCGCTACTCGTCTCCCGTGATGGCAGCACCAGACTACCGAATGCCGTTCAAGCTAGCTGTGGGTGCCAGTGACGTGGGTGCTGGAGCTGTGCTGTTCCAAGAAGACGAAGACGGACTGGACCATCCTAATGAAAGCCTCCAACCAGAGAGTTTTGAGATGGAGTCTTCTTCAGCAAGAATACCCAATTACCATTGAACATATCAAGGGCACATCCAATGTAATCGCTGATGCCCTGTCCCGAAGTTGAACGTTATGATATGTGTTGACATTCTTGATTTCTGTTTTGTTTATATATATTTTATTTGTATACCAGGGACTCAGAGACTCAGTGTGATTACTGGTAGTCACCTTATTATTACATGTGTTATAAATGCCCGTATGCGTCGGTTAACGCACCTTTTTGTTTTAATGTAGTATATTTCCCTATTCCTAGAGTAGAGGAAATATCCTTTTTGAGGTGGGGGTGTGTGACGGTACATGCTCTTAATTTGTTTTCGCCTGTGGCGATTTTACTTGTGTTAGAGGGCCGTGTGCAGTTTCATTGCACTTAAGCCCAGATGGGCAACTTGTTACGTAATACTTCTGCGCGACGGTCCTCGATCGGTACGCCTAATACACACCCAGCCAGGTGCGGAGGCCATGTGGCTAGTAGTTACGTAATATCTCCGGTAGTGCTGTTTATGGCCAGGAGATTGCTCGCGGTTGGCGACAGCCAGACTGACGATCAGAGAGAAGCCATATAACCCGTCGACGTTCCCGTCTAAATAACGACTAGACGGTAATCTTTGTGCTGTGTAAGTAATAGATGTTATTCTTGACGAGTAAAAACAAACAAACAAAACCCAGCAATGTTAAAGGAACGTCCGTCAATATTCGTTCCCGTCTGGATAATGACCTTGACCTTCGCCATTATCCTCGTGCTGTGTGTGGCGGGAAACCTGACCGTCATCTTGATCGTGGCGCTTCGCAAGGACATGCACACGGTGCCCAAACATCTTCATTACGTCAGTGTCGGCCAGCGACCTCCTCATTGGTCGGTGGCGCTCACCTTGACCATCATCCAGATCAATGGGACGATGCCCTTCAACAAGGCCTCCTGCCTGCTGCCAGTCTATTTCGAGAGCGTCGCATTCACGGCGAGCGTGTATTCGTTACTAGCGGTCTGTTTGACCGTAACACGGCCGTCGTCTTGGCGACCACTAAAGCCTGACGATACGGACGGGAGTGCGCATAGTTTTTGCGGTCTGGCTGACGTCATGCGTGTATTCCGCAAAGATGTTTTTTAGCATCCTAACCGTGGGCCACCTGCACGCGATCACAAATACGCACGGCAACAGGACCAAGTTCTGTAATCTGTTGATCGAAGAGGACGACGACGACCTGTACTACCGTATCACCGACTTCATCGTCCTCTTCGTCATCCCTATCATCCTCATGACCCTGATGTACGCACGGATTGCACGGAGATTGTGGACCCAAGTCGATGGCCATCACAAACGTGGTGAGGAACAAGAGGCGGATCGTGAAATTCCTCATCACCAACGTGGTGCTCTTCTTCTTCAGATGGCTGCCCTTCTACAGATCGACATCATCTTCGACAGCATCAACATGATAATGGGTATCGACATCCACGACGTGGACGCCTTCACAAAGTCCCTGACCTACGTCATTCTGAGGTTCGTCTTCACCGTCCTGGCTCTGAGCATCCGTAGTGAACCCGATCGTGTACGCGTACTTCAACCAGAACTTCAGGATGGAGCTCGGCAATTCAAGAAGGCGTGTGGCTGTTCGCCAGAATCCAACCTTGGTGTTAAGAGCACCTTAATCATATTCCCAGGACGCACTCCTCTCAGATAGAACCAAGGTCTTAACAACGGAAGCCACTGTACATAGTTGGGAACTGCGTTGGTTATGTGGACAAGGGAGTATTAATAAATAAGAGAGTTAGAGATGGGAGGTTGCCGGCGACCGAACTAGCGAGGAAGCAACTGAGCCATGCTCAGAGCAAAATAAAATCAGTGTTTTATAGGAAGACTAGGAGTCGGGAATTTAAACCAGGGGATAAGGTGCTGCTGTACCTTCCCATTAAACGGGGTTCTGTGCAGAACAGGTATTTCGGGCCCTATGTTGTGCACAAACGGGTTAATGAGACAGGGTATGTGATAAGTTCAGTTCTGGGTTGTTATTATTGCTGTTATTAATTAACTACTACGGCTGTACATTTGTCAGCGTAGATTAATACAGATTCCAAAGTGTATTGTGTTTTGTTGTGTTTCTAGTGAGCTAAACGTCCTATAATAATATATACTTTATATAAGATCGTATCTCTGATCATACCTAGAGACGAGCCATACTAGGGTTTAACAGCCTGTTACAGAGAGATCTAATAGATATACAGTTAGGAGAGATATTTTGATAATCGTGTTTTATTCAGTTACGGGAATTATAGAATCCCCGTGACAGTGTGTGTGTGTGTGTGTGTGTGTGTGTGTGTGTGTGTGTGAAACAAAAACAGAATTTGTTTAATACTGAAACGGAAAAAACCGGAATTTGTAACATTATGAAACGGAAAAGGCAAAAATCTGAAACGGAAAATCAGTGCCTCTATATCCCCTCTCCAGATATCGTAAGACTTAGCAAAATTATTTGTTTAAGGGTTTGTAACGTTTTGTATTGAGACACTTACTTGTCTGAACTTTATTGTTACTGAAAATGTTCACGAACTGTGAAGAAAAATCTCACAAATGAACAACAACAAATCGGATGTTTATTGCGCGAATCGTGCACGAGAAAACAAACCGAACCAAAATGATAACGGTCACGTGATATACCAACGTCTGTGACATTGAAATGGAAATATCCCCTCTAAAAATAGATTGGACCTCGCTTGCTTAACGGTTTTTTCTCGACAACACGTTTTGTGAAAAAATGCAAAAAATGCATTTCGTGGTTTTACAAACATCAGGATTACCAAAAAGCACTACAGGTGAATGGAAATGTGTATTCTAAATAATAAAATGTAAGTAAAGTGCAATTTTATTTGTGAAAAATGGGGTTTAATAGCGAAAAACAACGCCGTAATGGTTAACAAATAAACGTAACTAGGGTGTGTCCCTTTATTTAGAATACACATTTCCATTCACCTGAAGTGCTTTTTGGTAATCCTGATGTTTGTAAAACCACGAAATGTATTTTTTGCATTTTTTCACAAAACGTGTTGTCGAGAAAAAAACGTTAAGCAAGCGAGGTCCAATCTATTTTTAATGTCACAGACGTTGGTATATCACGTGACCGTTATCATTTTGGTTCGGTTTGTTTTCTCGTGCACGGTTCGCACAATCAACATCAGATTTGTTGTTGTTCATTTGTGAGATTTTTCTTCACAGTTCGTGAACATTTTCAGTAACAATAAAGTTCAGACAAGTAAGTGTCTCAATACAAAACGTTACAAACCCTTAAAATCAATAATTTTGCTAAGTCTTACGATATCTGGAGAGGGGATACAACCAGGACAGAACAGTTGGAACATGTCCAGAAGAGGTGAAACGAACGCACCCCAACCCAAGTCTGTGAAATTTGTCGTGACGTAGGCATTGTTGTGCTTCTACCGGTGACATCAGAATACTAACTTTCAAAATTATTTCAAGCAATTGGGACATGGGGATTCCCATGGTATTTATCGATATAAAACCTGCTTTTTCACTCCATTTGATAAAAACGTGATCCAAGTGTGTTACAGGTTTGTAGATTAACCAAATTATAATTTATTTTCGCTGGATGGAACTAGGGTGTGCGGCTTTAAGATTATTGTGGGTTCAAATCTCTATGTCAAAATATTATTTTTAAGTTTGAGTATCAACCTCTTTTTTTTTTCTTTACGTCATAGACTTGTGGATCAGATACGTGAGTGAATTTTTGTAATCGTCTTACATTTTTGTCAGCATATTGAAGTTGGACGAATATCTTGCTTTTTTCAAAAGTATATAATGCAACTACAGATATAAAGTAGGCTATGTGTTCATGTGTTCAACACGTAGAAATATATATCTAAAAAACAATATGTAGCCCAAAATTGTTATATATATATATGAAAACTGGTAACTCCAAAAAACGTAACATTTGGCGAACAGCAAAAGACAATTTCTGTATATACCAACATGATTTTTAATAATATGTTTTATAACTTTATATTTTGACGGTAAATCACAATCTGATTATTTGTGATTTTCTTAATCTTTGTCCGATCGGACTTCCATTCCTCGGAATCCTAGTCTGTGGGACTTGTATTCCTAGGAATTTAAGTCTGTGGGACGTGGATTCCGAGGAATGTAAGACCGTGGGACTTTTATTCCTGGTACTCCTGGTCCACAGGACTTTCAATCCTAGTATACCTAGTCCTCTGGAATTTATTTCCGATATTTTGCTTATTACATATATATATATATATATATATATATATATATATATATATATATATATATATATATATATATATATATATATATATATATATGATTCCTGAAAATCCCTGAAATAAAACTTTGAAAACTGTACTTAGTTCTAGTAGTTAGTACTAATAACTAGTACTATAATTACCAGTTAGGCCCTACTACCATATAAAAATATCAGGAATAATAAGCATGAAAAATTACCTTTTACTGATGAACAATTAAAAATAGCATCAAAACACTTGAAATTAATTATCACTGACTGTCTTATGGCAGTTTTGACCATCATAAGCATAAGAGACGAGTTGGGGAAAGGGTTTCTGCATTGTTATACCTGGCCGCAAGGAACATCATCTTAAGCGTTCGAGACTGGGTGGAGGTGGGGTCGGGGGGGGGGGGGTTCACTCCCCCAGTGCTGGGGGGGGGGGGGGGCCAATGGACACTTTCGGGCAAAATGAGCTGGCCTGAAATCTTCACCATCTATTTCCATCATTCTACTCACAATATTAGTTGATATCCATGTACAAATGCAGACTGATTTATTTGGAATCCTATATAGCGTCTTGGTAGTAATGCGAATATAAATATACGTTGTGTTCCAGATTCGGGCATTTTCGTTTCATTCGGGCAATAAAAATCAGCCTGCCCCCACCCCACCCCTACTCCCAAAAAGGGAGCCTGAATGCCTATTGTGACCAAAACTGTCAAGTGTAAAAGTGTCATGAATAGTTAGTCTGTTTAAAAATATCTGTGTAAATTGTGTGTGCATATTATTGATAGTATGATAATTGTTCAGGGGCTACTGTTTTGTCTTAATCAGTGTAGTGGCCCATTGAGCTGCTAAAACCCACTATTTCTATTAAATGATAAACCTTAATGATAACCATTTAACATAATTTGTTATCGATGGTATGGCTGGTTGGGACTAAGATGTAGAGCCCAGAGTCTGATATGTCATATATTAGACCAAATTAATTTGAGAAAATGAGTAAAATTTACAAAGCAGGCACATGTTCAGTAAATTATGCAGTGGGGAGGTCTAGACTGTGGCAGGTAGAAATTTGTTTTGAAGAGAAGTTTTTAGACCACGCCACCTCACCCCACACCCAACGTACACGCGCCTGCAACATTATTGACAAAAAGGCACAAACTTAAAAATTATATAAGATAATTTATATAACGCAGATATCACATTTTTATAGTTGAATTATTATTATTATTATTATTATTATTATTATTATCATCAAATACCAGTATATAATGTCTAACAGATAATTGTGTTGGTATATCAGATGGGCAAGTTATACTTATCTGCGAGTACTAATACATGCTTGGAATTATGGGAAATCTTTTCGAGTTACTTTTAAATGTTTAAACATTTATTAGTTGGAACGCGCAATGAATAAAGACCTTAGTTTTGCTCGTGTAATAAGGTCAACAAAATGTGTACATACTCTTGCAAATGATATAAATGGAAAATATTGGAATAAATAGAAAATATTTAAATAAAGAGAGGCGCCAGTATCCCAAGTTAATTAAATAAACCAGAAAGGAAACTGCTTTTCATTTTGTTTACATTTATAATTTATTTTTGATTGTCCAGGAATGCAAGTCCGACCCGGACTTAATATCCTGGCAGTCAGACCAGTATTCCTAAGGAACGTAAGTCCTAGGACTTGCATTCCTAGGTATATTGGACCAAGGACCTGCATTCCTAGGAGACAAAGTCCGGCCAGACAACTATTCCTACGGACTTGCATTCCGTTTACACCGGTACCGGGCTGCGAACCCTTTACCTACCAGCCGTATGTCCGATGGCCTAACCACGACACCACCGAGGCCGGTGAGACTTACGACAAATCGAAATTTAAATAGTCTTCCCAATGGTCACAAGAAGCAAATCCATTGGATTGGGCTATTTCTCGTCCCAGCCAGTGCACCACGACTGGTATATCAAAGGCCGTGGTATGTGCTATCCTGTATGTGGGCTGGTGCATATAAAAGATCCCTTGCTACTAATGAAAAAACAAAAATGTAGCGGATTTCCTCTGTAAGACTATATGACGCAATTACAGAATGTTTGACATCCAATACCCGATGATTAATAAACCAATATGCTCTTGTGGTTTCGCTAAACAAAATAAACTTCCATTCAGACCGACCTCGGTGGCGTCGTGTTTAGGCCATCGGTCCACAGGCTGGTAGGTACTGGGTTCAGATCCCAGTCGAGGCATGGGATTTTTAATCCAGATACCGACTCCAAACCCTGAGTGAGTGCTCCGCAAGGCTCAATGGGTAGGTGTAAACCACTTGCACCGACCAGTGATCCATAACTGGTTCAACAAAGGCCATGGTTTGTGCTATCCTGCCTGTGGGAAGCGCAAATAAAAGATCCCTTGCTGCTAATCGGAAGAGTAGCCCATGTAGTGGCGACAGCGGGTTTCCTCTTAAAATCTGTGTGGTCCTTAACCATATGTCTGATGCCATATAACCGTAAATAAAATGTGTTGAGTGCGTCGTTAAATAAAACATTTCTTTTTTTCTTCCATTCAGAAGCATTTCATTGATATGATAATGAGCTGAGTGAAATCATACCAACAGATGATACTATCAGGTCACCTTAGAACACATCTTCATAAATCAAGGCTAATATTCGTTCCTCGTATTCAGCCTTGATACATGTCGTCAAGAAATCGTGCCATAAAATGCTTAAATTTCATTGGATGCGATGAGATCTGATTGCAACGAATCGCAACGCTCCTTATAGATTCCCTTGTTATTGTTAACAAAGATGGCAGCGTCAGCGTCCGTGGAAACGTGTCGTGTTTGTCACGATATGTTAAAAAAAAAGGTTTCGGCGGTTAATTTTTGATATTGCTTTCAAGATTGTCACATGTTACCGAAGCTGTGATTGGTCAGCGATGTCATCGTGTAAGGGACATAATCGGTGTTACAAATTTTCTTCCAATAGAGGGTGCTAGTAGTGGATATCAGTAATCTTGACTACATGTATCAAGGCTGAATACGAGGAACACATATTAGCCTTGATTTATGAAGATGAATGATCGAGGGCGTAGCCCGAGATCTATTACACCCGTCACTCAACGGCCGCAATAACCGTGGTCTATCTAGACAAATCTCTCGGGGAAAAGGATGATGTAACTAGCTTGTACCACGCCCCCATTACAGATTTATACTGTAGCTTTATTAGTAATGTTAGTGAAACTGTTACTTTTTAAAACAATGTTCTGCTGAACTATATGTGACCTGTAGGCGTAACTTTTTTCAGCCATTCAGCAATCGCTAAAATTTAGGTCAGACACGCCCGTGGTCTAAATTTTCTTCCAATAGAGGGCGCTAGTAGTGGATATCAGTAATCTTGACTACATGTATCAAGGCTGAATACCAGGAACGAATATTAGCCTTGATTTATGAAGATGCTTAGAACAATACTACAGAGTGTTCCTCAGATTCTAGAGTGTTTTTGTTTTATTATGTGTTTTTTTTTCTCCAGAGACTCAGTTGGTATACATTTGTTTATCCACTCACTACAAAAAGACTTTCAGCTACTAGATTATTCCCAGTACCTAGTTATACATTTTGCCCTTTGTTTGGATTCATACATATTTCATTTCAACTTATTTTCGTGCTTATAGCCAATTAAGGTTCAAGCACGCTATTATGGGCACACACCTCAGTTATCTGGGCTGTTTGTTCAATAAAGTTGTTAGTGGTTAGTGAGAGAGCAGAGGGTGTAGTGGTTTTACACCTACCCACCGAGTCGTTAAAACTCGCTCTGGGTGGGAGCTGATACCGGGCTGCGAACCCTGTACCTACCAGCCTCATTCCTTTATATACAATGTTTTGAAATCTTTTTTTCTTTTTTTACATTTTATTAAAATATTTGGTTGGGATTTTTTTTTTTTTTTTCCACCTTGTTCTATCCATTTTGTTCTTGATCGAATATAGTAACAACTATATTTTTGTTTAATTAATTTCATTAATTAATCTTTCTTACCGTTTATCTGTTCCATTTCCTTCTAAATATTTTGATTTCTTCGCCTAGCTTCCTTTTATAATCATTCAGATTCATTTAGACGTTTATATAGCTTATTATATATCTGTAATGAATAAAAGTGTAACGGGATATTGGATGGCGTCTCTGGGAACTGCATTAAGAACTGCAATCAATCTGTAGGGCTATTACATATTTGTCAAAATTAATATCATTCTACAGACAGCAACAGATAACCTTGCCAGTAAATATCAATACCCATGAATCGGATCACATTTTGAACATCATATTTGAGATCGGTCTCCTGAAAAACAAAAGAAATAATATATTACAACCCAGTATATTAAAAACAAACCTAACGTTATGAAAATTGTCATTTGTGGCAACCATTTTGCATTTTTGCCATTAACCGATATCAAACATCAAAAAAAAAAAACATTTGGGAAAGTATTTAACGGTTAAAATAGTTCCTTTTGGTGAGACCGGCCTCGGTGGCGTCGTGGTTAGCCAATCAGTCAACAGGCTGGTAGGTACTGGGTTCGGATCCCAGTCGAGGCATGGGATTTTTAATACGTATACCGACTCCAAACCCTGAGTGAGTGCTCCGCAAGGCTCAGTGGGTAGATGTAAACCACTTGCACCGACCAGTGATCCATAACTGGTTCAACAAAGGCCATGGTTTGTGCTATCCTGCCTGTGGGAAGCGCAAATAAAAGATCCCTTGCTGCTAATCGGAAACAGTAGCCCATGAAGTGGCGACAGCGGGTTTCCTCTCAAAATCTGTGTGGTCCTTAACCATATGTCTCACGCGAATATAACCGTAAATAAAATGTGTTGAGTGCGTCGTTAAATAAAACATTTCTTTCTTCTTTTTTTTCCTTTTGGTGAGTTAGATGACTTGAGCTGACCACTAAGCAATATTTTAGTTTCCCGGCCAAAATGGCTGCTATCTTGGATTTGATCATGATAACATCATTACATCAAGTCCTTCTATAGACAACAGTAAAGGATAATTATTTTTGTAACTTCTTGCAAATTTCCATTGACATAAAAAGACTACAAGTGACCGAAACCGTAAATTTGACATCTCTACCCCGTATCTCGGTGAATATAAAATTGGTTTTGAAGCCCTAATTTCAAAGTGCTGTAAAAAAAATATATTACCCAAGCCCCAGACATGGAGATTTTGTTTCTGGAACACTATGGAACTAGAATTAATTTTACTTCACTTTTTCCCCACAATATTGAAATTATACAACCAGACTATCAGTATCTGTACATACAATGTATTTCTGCTTGTCCTAATGTTTGTAGACAAAGCTGGGACTTGTAACTCGAAACAGTCGGAAGGGCCTACTAAACGTACTGCAGTCGGAACGCAATACTAAAAAGTTAGGTGTGTAACACGAACCACTCGTAATTTTACTTCTCACCTAAGACAGGCGTAAATGTCCAGATTTACGACAAAATTTAGTTCTACCTCAGACCTGTCGTAGCATCCACGTAACATTAGTTTGTGTGATTAACAGGCGAAGGGTGGTATGATTCTATGATTCTATGATTCTAACCCTAATCAGGTTAGGTAATAGGATTTAACGTGTACATTTTGAAAAAGCTGTTGTTGCACACGCCTGTCATCGGCGCAGGTGTCGGCTCTCGCATGCTCCTCCGTCCAGGACAGGAAAGTGTTGGGGGTGGGTGGGAGAGGGGATCGCATGTGCAAGGGAGTACAAGCAGCCCGACTTCATGTCCAGACGATAATTTATGTCTTCAATGTTTGTCTGCTAACTCTAATGTTAACTAGATTATTATATCATATAGAATTGTCTGTGTGGTCCTTAACCATATGTCTGACGCCATATAACCGTAAATAAGATGTGTTGAGTGAGTCGTTAAATAAAACATTTCTTTCTTTCTTTATATAGGATTGTTTGCGATATTAGAAAATGATCCTGGACAACAATTATTTAGGGACACCTCAGCACATTTGATAAACTACTACTATTTGATGTCTAACATGGTTATTTCAACACTTTGGGGCACGATATGGGAAGAGAGAGAGAGCGAGGGGGACCCACTGGGCCGACTACTCCTTTCAAAAGTAAGCAAGCGACTTTTATATGTACTTTCTCATAGATATGGCAGTATATACCACAGTCTGACATATCAGTCGTAGGTCACCAAATTGGGAAGGAAAAAATTAAAGTACACCAAGGTCGATCGATTCTGCGTCAACCCATCGCTCCTCGAGCGAGCACTCTACCACTGAACTATATCAACCCGTCTGTTGTCTTTACGTGTTACAAGCATTTTCTATAGATCTCATTGGTGGAAACAAGGGATCCTCTTCTCGTAAGTGTGCAAGTCTTTAGAGTTACAGTGGTGTTCCTCTAGCTTTACGTTTGGTTTACGCCAAAGCTACGTGTGTTTTGGGTTATACTACTAAACTCTTCCCTCGACTGTTGAAGTACTGTCGTGGCGAACACGTAACACCAAAATATTTACGACTGCTTCGAGTTACTTTTCAATGCTTTTTTATGTACGAAAACAAACATATTAGAAAGCTGAATGTAGGTCGAGATGCGAAACACATTAGGATTCTGAAAAACCAGAAACATATCGGATATACCGTCACTGGTATTCTAAATACAGAAATATATTGGGTATTTATTTATAGATAGCTATATTAGTCAGAAACAGGTGTAATAGCAGGAAACTCAGGCAATTCTCTTTAAATAAATCAAGGAAACTTCAACTTGTAGTACAAGTTTTTCACAAAATGCTTCTTTTTTTCATATTTTTAAAAACGCACGTGCATCTAAAAAGTTATGGTGTAGATTTCTAGTTTTAAGGGTATTTCACCGTTTAAGACTCTTGTTTCACTCTTATCTGTTGTAACTGTATCCAAATATGTTACGGGTTTGTAAACACAGGGAATGTGGGTTTTTTCATAGTATGAGAAAGGAGGGTTGAGCGTGGGGCTAGCACCCCCACCTCATAAAAAAAAACTACTTGCTACAGAAACGTTGACAACAAAATTTACAGTGGGAACATGGAACGTGAGAACATGTGCACTAAACAACATTGTCATCGGGGGTAGTATTTTTACACATAAAAGGATACACGACCACATGGATGTCACCTGACCATGTGACAAAAACTCCCAAATAGATCACATCTGTATAGGCAAGTGATTCAGGAGGTCACTTCAGGATGTAAGAGTGAAGAGAGGAGCGAACGTGGCATCCGATCACCACCTGCTGGTTGCCAGACTGAAACTCAAGCAGAAGAAAACGTGGATGGAGACAGCAACAAATAGACGAAAATACAATGTTAACCTCCTGAAATATTCACAGACAAGACGGGAATACAAGCTGATATGAACATGGTTAACAAATTTCAAGTGCTACAAGAGTTGCATGAAGAAGAACCAGACCTGAACAGCCAGTGGCAGAACACCAAACAGATACTGACATCAACCAGCCAAGACGTAGTTGGCTAGAAGAAGCAGCAACAGACAGATTGGATTACAGCAGAAACCTGGCGCAGGATCCCGGTGCGCAAGGAGAAGAAATCAGCAGTAAACAACAGTCGAACAAGAGCAGTAAAGGCAAAGGCACAGGAAGAGCACACAGAAGCCAACAAAGAGGTAAAGAAGAGTGTAAAAACAGACTAACGGAACTACACTGACAGTCTGGCAGAAGAGGCAGAACAAGCTGCAGGCAGCGGAAATATGAGACAGCTATATGACACCACCAGGAATCTATCAGGCAAGTACAGTAAGCCAGAACGACCAGTTAAAGACAAGGAAGGAAAGACCATCACTGGAACTGAGCAACAGCTCAACAGATGGGCTGAACATTTTGAAGAACTTCTGAACAAACCCGCCCCACCAGATCCCCCAGATATACAGCCAGCAAAAATAGACCTACCCATCAAGTGTGACAAGCCTATCAAGGAAGAAATCAGGAGGGCCATAAAACAGCTAAGAACAACAAAGCAGCAGGACCGGACAACATTCCAGCAGAAGCACTCAAGACGGACATCGACACCTCTGTGGAACTACTGTACCCTCTATTTACAAAGATCTGGGAAAAGGAAGAGGTACCAGCAGACTGGAGAGAGGGATACCTCATAAAACTTCCCAAGAAAGAAGACCTCAGCAAATGTTTCAACTATAGAAGAATCACACTTCTATCAGTGTCGGGTAAGTCTTCCACAGAATCATCTTGGAAAGAATCAAAGCCGAAGTCCACCCGTTGCTGAGAGATCAACAAGCTGGGTTCCGTCTGAACAGATCATGCGTGGATCAGATCGCAACACTGCGCATCATAGTAGAGCAATCCTTGGAGTGGAACTCCTCGCTCAACATCAGCTTTGTGGACTACGAAAAGGCATTCAACAGTATAGACAGGGATACTCTGTGGAAACTATTACGGCATACCAACCAAGCTGGTCAATCTGATTAAGAATAGTTACGAAGGAACATGCAGCAGAGTAATTTATGGAGAAAAACTAACCAACCGTTTCGAAGTGAAGACCGGAATTAGACAAAGCTGCCTGCTCACTCCGTTCCTCTTTCTTCTGGTCATGGATTGGATTATGAAGGCATGCACTATACAGAGAAGAAATGAAATCCAGTGGGCACTGTGGACACAGTTAGAGGACTTGGACGATCTGGCACTGTTGTCCCACAGCCACCAGCAGATGCAGGAGAAGATCACTGAATTGGCAGCCATCTCTTAACATACATAAAGGAAAGACAATGGTCCTCAAGATAAACACAGACAGCACTGAGCCAGTCACACTGGAAGGGAATGCACTTGAAGAGGTAGAGACCTTCACCTACCTGGATAGTGTTGTTGACCAGCAGGGTGGCACAGATGCGGATGTTAGAGCACGAATTGGCAAGGCGAGAGGAGCATTTATACAGCTCAAGAACATCTGGAGCTCCAAAGTGCTGTCATTACATACGAAGATACGCCTGTTTAACTCCAATGTGAAGTCGGTGCTACTGTATGGAGCAGAAACACGGAGGACAACTAACACCACCATCAAGAACTGTCTAAGAAGAACCCTCCAGACACCATCAGCAACATCGACTTGTCGGAAAGAACACACCAACTGACTGCTGGAGATGAGATTAGGAGATGATGGGGATGGATTGGTCATACGCTCCGGAAGCTAACATCGAATATCACCAGGCAGGCTCTGACATGGAACCGACAAGGCAGAAGAAAAAGAGGCCGCCCAAAGAACACATAGCGAAGGGACCTCTAGGTGGACACCAAGAAGACAGGATACACTTGGAGGCAACTTGAAACCAGAGCCCAGGACAGACAACTGTAGTCAGTGGCCTACGCCCCAGAAGTGACGACGGGCTAAGTAATGGAATTTACTACAAGCTATTTATTTCTTATCCCAATGTTTTTTTAAATTGCAGACAAAAAGTATTTGTTGGTTATTTCCAAAATACTTGTACTTTTCTACTTACGTCAAACAAAGCTGAAATTATTTACACAAAAAAACACATTTTTTTTTTTGTAGGACGGGATAGACTATAGTGTCCATTATTACTGGTTGTTTTGGGGTTTTTTTTTTAACGACACCACTAGAACACATTGATTTATTAATCATCGGCTATTGGATATCAAACGGAAGGAAATGTTTTATTTAACGACGCACTCAACACATTTTATTTACGGTTATATAGCGTCAGACATATGGTTAAGGACCACACAAATATTGAGAGAGGAAACCCGCTGTCGCCACTTCATGGGCTACTCTTTTCGATTAGCAGCAAGTATGCACCATCCCACAGACAGGATAGTACATACCACGGCCTTTGTTACACCAGTTGTGGAGCACTGGCTGGAAAAAGAAATAGCCCAATGGGTCCACCGACGGGGATCGATCTTAGACCGAACGCGCATCAAGCGAACGCTTTACCACTGGGATACGTCCTGTCCCTGGATGTGAAACATTTAGTAATTTTGACATAGTCTTAGACAGGAAACCCGCTACATTTTTTCATTAGTAGCAAGGGATCTTTTATATGTACCATCCCACAGACAGGATAGCACATACCACGGCATTTGATATACCAGTCGTTGTGCACTGGCTGGAACGAGATACAACGTTTAGCATGCAAACAGCTATATACGGTTGCAAACGAATCGCCATGCATGAGTACATGGATTGTAACTAATATTGTGGGTAGAATAAGGAAAAAACACGGTGAAAAGCGTTCAGGCCAGCTCATTTTGCTCGAATTTCTCTATAGATTTTTTTTTTTTTATCGAATTTGAGGATTTTCTCCAGGACTGGGGGGGGGGGGGGAGGGGGTTGGTTGGTTACTTATATTCTCTATTAATGTATATTGGAGTAGCCGGGGGGGAGGGGGTATGGGGGCAGTGCCTGCCAATCCCCCCCCCCCCCCCCAACTTTTATATGTACCGGTCTCCCCATAACACGCCTTATTGACAGTGGGTGCCCCTCCACAATATAAAATACTGGTTATGCCAATGTCTACGGACTAAACAATCGACCAGTCCCTTACTTCTATTGATATATTCAATCAATATTTGTAGGATGTCATCATTAGGTAGAATTAAATCCATGCAGAGATATTTTATATTTATACACATTTAAAATAATATGATTATAAATGTCAAATAGCGATTTTTCCCCCACATTTTTAAAGTTAAACTATAATCAGACGAATCTGCGTAGCTAGTATCGTGTTGACATCAATAATCATACTAAAAGGTCAAATGAATTTTGACGTTTTTATGGTAATGGCTTCGATCATTTTCGTAACGGGATCAGCGCCTGGCAGGGAATACAAGTAGCGGTAATAGTCCATGCAGGAATGATACCAAAAATATTAAGTAGACTGTTATAGTTACATCATCTTTTTCCGAGAGATTTGTCTAGTTAGACCACGGTTTTTGCGGCCGTTGAGTGACGGGTGTAATGATCGACATCTTCATAAATCAAGGCTAATATTCGTTCCTCGTATTCAGCCTTGATACATGTCGTCAAGAAATCGTGCCACAAAATGCTTAAATTTCATTGGATGCGATGAGATCTGATTAAAACGAATCGAACGCTCCTTATAGATTCCCTTGTTATTGTAAACAAAGATGGCAGCGTCAGCGTCCGTGGAAACGTGTCGTGTTTGTCACGATATGTTTTTAAAAAAAAGGTTTCGGCGGTTAATTTTTGATATTGCTTTCAAGATTGTCACATGTTACCGATGCTGTGATTGGTCAGCGATGTCATCGTGTAAGGGACATAATCGGTGTTACAAATTTTCTTCCAATAGAGGGCGCTAGTAGTGGATATCAGTAATCTTGACTACATGTATCAAGGCTGAATACGAGGAACGAATATTAGCCTTGATTTATGAAGATGAATGATCGAGGGCGTAGCCCGAGATCTATTACACCCGTCACTCAACGGCCGCAATAACCGTGGTCTATCTAGACAAATCTCTCGGGGGGAAAAGGATGATGTAACTAGCTTGTACCACGCCCCCATTACAGATTTATACTGTAGCTTTATTAGTAATGTTAGTGAAACTGTTACTTTTTAAAACAATGTTCTGCTGAACTATATGTGACCTGTAGGCGTAACTTTTTTCAGCCATTCAGCAGTCGCTAAAATTTAGGTCAGACACGCCCGTGGTCTAACTATGGGATACACCACGGGTAAAATTAAAGGGACCGACACCAAAGCGTGGTACAAAAAAAAATAGTTCAATAGTTTAATTCAATAGCAGCCAGTTCTTTGTCAAATTCAAAATGTATTAGTCAACCTTACTGGACGTTTTAATAATAAAAAATAAAAAATATTAGTAAATAAAATTATTGGGATGCATTTTAATTTTTGGGTGGGAATGGGACAGAGGCGGATCTGGGGGGCCCTAGGGGTACCCCTAAATTTTGCGATAGTTATAATTTTATTATATATTTTTTTATTTTTTTTATTTTACGATCCCCTCCAAACCTCCCCCAAAGTTCCGTTGGCATTCCACCTCATGTCACTGCCCCCCCCCACCCCCTCCCTAAATGGATTTTCTGGATCCGCCACTGAGGGGTAATCAATTCAAAGTGAAATCGTTACATTTCACAAGAAAAATAAATAGTTTGGTGATGTGCATCTTGAAGCTGCAATCTGGGAGTATATATTTAACGATTTATAATAAACCATGCTTTTCGTCTACATCGGCGAGTCGAGAGAAAACAAAAGTAATTTAGCATAATTTTAAGGGGATTCCTAATTTGTTGAGTTGTGAATAAAAGGAAGGAAGGAATGTTTTAACAACGCACTCAACACATTTTATTTACGGTTATATGGCGTCAGACATATGGTTAAGGACCACACAGATATTGAGAGAGGAAACCCGCTGTCGCCACTTTATGGGCTACTCTTTTCAATTAGGAACCGGCCTCAGTGGCGTCGTGGTTAGGCCATCGGTCTACAGGCTGGTAGGTACTAGGTTCGGATCCCAGTCGAGGCATGGGATTTTTAATCCAGATACCGACTCAAAACCCTGAGTGAGTGCTCAGCAAGGCTCAATGGGTAGGTGTAAACCACTTGCACTGACCAGTGATCCATAACTGGTTCATCAAAGGCCATGGTTTGTGCTATCCTGCCTGTGGGAAGCGCAAATAAAAGATCTCTTGCTGCTAATCGGAAAGAGTAGCCCATGTAGTGGCGACAGCGGGTTTCCTCTCCAAATCTGTGTGGTCCTTAACCATATGTCTGACGCCATATAACCGTAAATAAAATGTGTTGAGTGCGTCATTAAATAAAACATTTCTTTCTTTCTTTCTCAGATAATGAGAGCAGAAACCTGCTTTTTTAACGACACCACTAGAACACATTGATTTATTAATCATCGGCTATTGGATGTCAAATGGAAGGAAATGTTTTATTTAACGATGCACTCAACACATTTTATTTACGGTTATATAGCGTAAGATATATGGTTAAGGACCACACAAATACTGAGAGAGGAAACCCGCTGTCGCCACTTCATGGGCTACTCTTTCCGATTAGCAGTAAGGGATCTTTTATATGCAGCATCCCACATACAGGATAGTACATACCACGGCCTTTGTTACACCAGTCGTGGAGGACTGGCAGTGACGAGAAATAGCCCCACCGATGGGGATCGATCCTAAACGGTAAACGGCGAGTTCTTAAGGACTCGATGAGTAGGTGTAAGGCCACTACGCCCTCTTCTCTCTCACTAACCAACTAACCCACTGTCCTGGACAGACAGCCCAGACAGCTGAGGTGTGTGCCCAGGACAGTGTGCTTAGGACAGACGGGTTTATTTAAGAATTGAACGTGAAATTTTTTGAGTTTCATGCTAGTATGAAACGCAAAACCGCTTTACACACTGTATGAATGGCTCTTTGAAATAAAAAGTGAACTCTATTTTCCAACTATTTACTATTTTATTAACACGAAATTCATACTCAACATTAGCGGAATCCCTATGGTGGTTCGGCTTTTTCCGTCAATAGCCGAATGAGAGAATGACAATGTTACAATCATTAATACAATTCATATTAAAAAATTTTGCATTAAATGTCAATACCAACTAGAAACATTTTGAATTCACTATAAACATATAACGTAAGTAATTTCAATAACTTTTAACCTGTAATAAAAATGTCTGAAGCGACCTATTTTGTATGGTATAATTTATATGTGAAGCGGTTGGTGTATGAATATTTAACTACGAACTGCATGGGCGCCATTTTTTTTATTACTGTCCAGATTTACCAATTACGACGTTGAAATTACAGTTATCAAATTTTGAGTGCGTGAAAATTCCATATGTTGATAGATTTGACATGGAGAAAGTGGTTTCAATGTTTCCAGAAACGGATGAAACAGGTGTGTCGCGAGTTTCTGTTTTTACTGGCCTTGTAATTGTGGAAGTGGCGACAACACAGGATTTTTTGGCGTGTGTGTGACTTCAAGTGGTGCGACACAAGTATTCGTGAGATTTAACGTTTAAATTAAAATCTCCAAAAAATTGTAAAGGAACATCTGACATGTTACGATGTCTAACGCTGACACTTGGAAGTTTGACAGCAGACGATTACTGTTTGATGTCTAAAAATAGAATCTCAAGGAAAATCCTCGGGGATTCCTTTGTTGACATAATTCATAAAGTAGTTCCGGCTATAAGCCCAAAATAGCGCTAAACTGAGATTCGTGGTGCTATGAATGCTAGTTTTTATCATCACGTGATACGAATTTGACCAATCCAAGGGTTTATAACAAAGGCATTTATAGAGACTGGAATTATTGGCCAGTGACGTCAAAGTACTGTGCGCGGCAATGTTTAGAATCACGTGATCGGTCCGCCATTAAGGGAGTGAAACATTGCATCTGGGTGCATTTTCAATATTTATTACCTTTTTAGTACATTTTGTGAAAGCCAAAACCAGTATGTCGAATAATACAACCTCATTTAAAGATTGTAGCTTCATATCAAAGTTGGTGGAAGTGTATTAATAATTAAAAACGTAAATAATAAAGCATGTATATAGATATACACGCGAATATAAAAGCATAACGAATAATTTAAACTTATGCAAGTAAATATAATTTCCCTGGACACTTGTATAGCCTAATATACTGAACTTTAAAACAATAGTTTAGCCTCAGCAGACGAGGGTATCAGATGACACCGCCACCCCACCCCACCTCACCCGCCAGCATAAGCTTCTGTTTTCTTTGTACTTGTCTTGGGCATCAGCAGTCAGTGTCAAAGGGGTTCGTTTTGTAATTAACTATAGTATATTGAAAATTTTATGACTAATCAGAGGCGCATTTTCGGGGTAATTTAGTGTTGTATATTGTGGATGATTAATTTAATTTTTTTTTTTTTTACAAGAAACAAAAGATAATAATTTTTAAAATATTCGCCTATTGCATAAATAGTCTCGTCCAATATTTTTTGAATTTGTATGCTCGCGAATAACGCAATAAAAGGCGAAGTGTAATTGGTCGATATTTAAATTGTTATTTACAGATGAAATGTCACCTGGACATGGGAGAACACGCAATGCTGTTAGATGTACTGGTAGACCAGTAGAGCTAATTTTAATCAGATTGACGGCAAACAAAACAGTTTTTTGAAAACGGAAACAGGTTTCGTGTTTCGATCAACCTTCCGCAGACGTCAAAACGAGTCGACGCACACGGCAAAGAAAAATGTGCGAAACATGACCAGTACTCTATTTTAATGTAAATTGTGTATAAATTAAATCTTTTAATATATGGTTTGATATTAAAAGACAGTAGATTTGCCTTTAACATAATGTGGAAATTATCGGGAACCAAAGCCGACAAAGGCAATATCCTGGTAAGCAGTCTCTTTCCTGCTTCGATCCAAATATTCCGGAGAAGCCATAACGTAGCGACACGGTCGTTCTGCCCATTTTTCTAGTAACGGTTCCTCGCTTTCAGAGGTCCACACCGGTTCACTGGCAGATGCCATTTTGATGTCATGTGCCTCTTATTCGTTCGCTGATTGGTTTATTGTCCAATGACGTTTTGTCTGCAACGAATTTCAGTTTCGCAAGTAACGCACACATCCAATCTAATTAAAATTAGCTCCACTATTACATGTGGATCTAAAGACAGCCAGTTGGAGCTCATGTCCACCAATCAAAACCTTACTTGCAGAATCCTGCCAGTGATTTAAAAATAATTTGAAAACATTCCGAATTATCCTGAGGGTATACGACATGTTTCGTGTGAATTACGAATGCCTTAAAACATGTTTTATTTTATAAAATAAATAATTTGTAATATAAAACTGAAGACTGATTTAGTTTTTTTTAAATTTTATAAATAAATAAATAATTTTTAATGTAAAATTGAAGACTGATAACCCACCCCGTACGTATTGGTATGGTTCGCTGTACTGCGGCCACTAAAATAGACTCGCCCGATATTTTTAGAATGTGTATGCTCCCAAATAACGTTATAAAAGGCGAAGTGTGATTGGTCAATACTTAAATTATTATTTACAGACGAAATGTTACCTGGACATTGGGGACTACGCAGTGTTGTTAGGTTTAAATCACTGGCAGGATTCTGCAAGTAAGGTTTTGATTGGTGGACATGAGCTCCAACTGGCTGTCTTTAGATCCACATGTAATAGTGGAGCTAATTTTAATTAGATTGGCACACATCCAAACACTTCGGAGCGAAACACCTAAACGTGTTTTTTTTTAAATCAAACAAGTTTGATTCGCGAAACACGTTTCGCTAAACAGTTGCGAAACAATGTTTCTTGTTTTCCGTTAACGTCAAAGTTTGTAAACAAATATATCAATTTCTCGATTTTATGGGCTCTTATGACTTTGGGCTTGATTGTAGATTATGCTAAATGTGTAATATTTGTAATTTTTTGTCTTATAAACGACACGAAGGTGGGTTTTTTTGTGTCTTTTGTCCGGTAAACATCTGACTTGCGTGAGCTGTACCATTGCTGCTGATGCAAGGTGTGGATGAGTTGTGTGTTCTGTGCATTTCGTGGGCCTATACCACAAACAGCTAGCAGTCCGAGTAGGTTTTTTCCTTTATTATTTTAGTTTGGATCGACGTTTTGGAAATAACAAAAACAATTTTTTTCTTTTCTGTGAATTTATATAAAATTATTTCAAAAATTAAAAAAATGGCGAAAGAATTTTTTTTTTTATAGACAATTTAAGATTTTTGAGCAATTTTCCACGGTCATTTTCATAACCATAGCAACCACAAACATCAATTAAAATTACTATGTTGTAGACATATCTTACAATTTAAGGTTTTGAAGATTTTGACGAAAACGCGATATCTGACATTTTGTATGAATTCATTTATTGCAAAGGAGTAAAGATATACTATTATACTATAAATTTCGTTAAAAACAAATCCGGTTTTTTTTTCTTGATTATTTTAGTTTGGGTCGACATATAGTCAAAAAAGGAAAAAAGTTTTGGAAATTAAAAAAAAAGAACTATTGTTTCTTTTAAAGCCGCACACCCTAGTTCCATCTAGCGAAAATAAATTATAATTTGGTTAATCTACAAACCTGTAACACACTTAGATCACGTTTTTATCAAATGGAGTGAAAAAGCAGGTTTTATATCGATAAATACCATGGGAATCCCCATGTCCCAATTGCTTGAAATAATTTTGAAAGTTAGTATTCTGATGTCACCGGTAGATCTCGCTCGAAGCACAACAATGCCTACGTCACAACAAATTTCACAGACTTGGGTTGGGGTGCGTTCGTTTCACCTCTTCTGGACATGTTCCAACTGTTCTGTCCTGGTTGTATCTCCTCTCCAGATATCGTAAGACTTAGCAAAATTATTGGTTTTAAGGGTTTGTAACGTTTTGTATTGAGACACTTACTTGTCTGAACTTTATTGTTACTGAAAATGTTCACGAACTGTGAAGAAAAATCTCACAAATGAACAACAACAAATCGGATGTTGATTGCGCGAACCGTGCACGAGAAAACAAATCGAACCAAAATGATAACGGTCACGTGATATACCAACGTCTGACATTGAAATGGAAATATCCCCTCTAAAAATAGATTGGACCTCGCTTGCGTAACGGTTTTTTCTCGACAACACGTCTTGTGAAAAAATGCAAAAAATACATTTCGTGGTTTTACAAACATCAGGATTACCAAAAAGCACTTCAGGTGAATGGAAATGTGTATTCTAAATAATAAAATGTAAGTAAAGTGCAATTTTATTTGTGAAAAATGGGGTTTAATAGCGAAAAACAACGCCGTAATGGTTAACAAATAACTGTAACTAGGGTGTGTCCCTTTAATTTAAATTAAATGATTTCACAAATTAATAAAATAGAAGCGAATTTGTGCAAGGGAGCACCAGCAGCCCGATCAAGTCGGTAGCAGGCGGGTGGGGTGGTGGTGGTGCTGTGGAATTTTGAATGGAGCAATTAATACTAAAGAGAAAGGGTGCGCAATTTTGATTGAGGAAATTTGACGCAATTTTTGAACGGTCGGTCGGTCGAAAGGTAAAGGTTATTTGTTTTGTTGGAAGGAGCTATATAGTTACAGCCGTCTACTAAATTATTTATCTTTGACAGTAGTTTCGAACTCACAAACATCAGAAACTGCTGACAGTTCATTCAACCAATCACAAGTTGTATTCATTTATGTCCACGCCTTCTTACAGTGTCGGGGCAGGACGTAGCCCAGTGGTACAGCGCTCGCTCGCTGTGCGGTCGGTCTGGGATCGATCCCCGTCGGTGGGCCCACTGTGGTATTTCTCGTTCCAGCCAGTGCACCACGACTGGTATATCAAAGGCCGTGGTATGTACTACCCTGTCTGTGGGATGGTGCATATAAAAGATCCCTAGCTGCTAATCAAAAAGAGTAGCCCATGAAGTGGCGACAGCGGGTTTCCTCTCATTATCTGTATGGTCCTTAACCATATGTTTCACGCCATATAACTGTAAATAAAATGTGTCGAGTGCGTTGTTTTAAATAAAACATGTCTTTCTTACAGTGTATATATTCTAAGTTGACCAAGGGCAGTCGACCTCTTATAATTACTGTTGCGTGAAGGATATGGTTTGGAACCAAATATAAATATATTTTTCAAATAATTATTATTAAATGATATATATATATATAGTCAGACCTCGTTACAACGACCATCGTTACTGCGACATTTATACCATCCGACCACAAATTGTCGGGAACAACCATACATCAGTGTTATTCTGTTCATTACACCGGAATTCACACCTTCCGACACCGAGCAAATTAGGAACAAACGTGCATCCGACATCTGAATTTATTTCAACTTATTTTCGTGCTTATATCCAATTAAGGTTCAAGCACGCTGTCCTGGGCACACACCTCAGCATCTGGGATGTCTGTCCAGGACAGTGGGTTAGTTGTTAGTGGGTTAGTGAGAGAAAAAGAGGATGTAGTGGCCTTACATCTACCCACTGAGCCCTTAAGAACTCGTTCTGGGTTGGAGCCAGTACCGGGCTGCGAACTCTGTACCTACCAGCCTGTAGTCCGATGGCTTAGGTCTCACTACACAGATGTCATCTACCATTGAAACCCATGTTAAATTGCCCAACTTCAAACGAAGGTTGCCAATAGAACGTTGGCACTAACAACATACACCATTGCGAACATACATTATATAAGCATTTATTTTCACTCCAAAATTGAGAACATTTTCGTCTTAGTTTTTGGCTACATCATGCATCTCGCTGTAGTACCGGTCCGAACAGGTGGTTCATTAACCGATTCACTCCGGCTGTCACTTGCGCTGTATACCCATGTCCCAAAAGGTCGATGCACAATATTACAAAATAACATGGGGAAAAATACAGCCAGAAAGCTTACCATTAAACGTACATATTGTTTTAATTCTTCACCATTTCCTAGAAGTGAATATGTGAACCATAACGTGTGTCACAATTAGGAACTATAGTGGACCGTCATCAATCAACTCTCACCCGGAAGTGATCTGTGTAGTGAGACCTTAACCACTGCGCCACCGAGGCCGGTCGACATCTGAAAACACCTGTTTACAACGATATGACATAATCACAGATACCGTAGCACGTTGGCAGTACACACACAGCCACTTAGAATCCTTGATCTCGTAGTGAGGCGACTGTCACATGCTGTCCGAGCTACCGATGTCTGCGAAATCTGTCGACAAGTATTATTTTTGCAGATACGCCTTTAGTTAACCATTAAAGGAATGCCAAAGCAAGGCTTTTGGACTGGTGTGCATATTCAACGATACATAATGCACATTATTGCTTAATATCAACAAGCATAATCGTATAGTTAATTAATAAAACAGTTAAATGTGACGGCTATTATATATAACGGGCGCAGCCACTTTGTACCATCCCAGTGAATACGCCCCCCCCCCCCCCCCCCCCCCCCCAACGGAATGGTACCTAAACATTAACAGAAAAAACCCCACCAAAAAAACCTGTAGGATTAAAACAAATTTATGTACTTGAAATGGACCAAAAACTGGTCAATATTTAGTGATACAATGCAAACACTGTGTAATTCATAATGGCACCCTTAAAAGCAGGTGGGTTGCTGGAATCCAACAATTTTAATGATTCCTAGTCAGTACAGTCATTCTGAAGTATATACGAAAATACTAAACTAAACTTCTTAAGATAGTTGGCTTGCAGCATTTATTAAATATTTTAAGGTTGGCCTATAATGTTCTGTACAAAATGTTATGACAAGTATTGCGAAGGTCAGCACAGCAGTCGAGATGTGGCTGTATGTGACTGATGGATTCACAATGATGTATCATTGTCAGTTGACTGTCTGTGTTTGAGAAGAGTTGTTTTGACAAGAAAGCTGGCTTCATAAATAAAGACTAGGACCCACTGAAAATGAAAAACAAAAGTATTAAACATTGTATGTGAAAACATGTGCTAAAGAATGTGTGTCTGAAAAAACAACCCCAAGACCTACTTTTTATTAATTTACACTAGTCTTATTTTCTGCTTCTATCCAACTAATGTTCAAGCATGCTGTCCTGTGCACACACCTCAAGCTATCTAGACAGTCTGTCAACAACAGACTGTTAGTGGTCATTAAGAGAGAAGTCAGTGTAGTGTCTTTACACGTCTTTCTAGAGATTATTATATGAGCTTGTGTGTCGTACTGATTTTACGAAACGAGTGTCAGGATTTTTCTATTGCCCGAGCGAGAGCAATACATGAATCCTGACATGAGTTTCATAAATCAGTACGACACACACACAAGTGTAATAATTTCTTTATTATCCATATTATTAATTTATTGTTGTTTTCTTTATGAATAACAAGACCCAACTGAAAAGGTTTCCGCCACAACTAGAAGGAGACGACGAAATGACATATTTCAAATGCACAGTCTGAGCTAGGGCTTGAGAAGCAATGTCATGTTATGACATTGCTTCCCAAAATTACGTCATTAAATTTGTTATTACACGTGGCTTCGTATGATTGTTATTAACTCGGTTAGGTTGAACCATACGGATAATAAATAGGTTAGCTTGATCTTTAATATATATATGTCAGGGCTTCTAGAATTTTTATCAAATCCACTAGCCATGGGATCAGTGATTTGAAAAATTTACTAGACACAATTAAAAATTCACTAGCTGTACTTTACTGTAAGTTAAATCAATTTTACTAAACAAGAGTAATAATCAGATATGTCACCTAAAGAGGGGTATAAGCTTTAAATCACTTAACATTGGGGGGCTGGATATTCGTATTTACAAAATAGATTTAACTGCAACATTTGAAAAAACCCAAAATATATCACTAGCCGTCGGGCATGGCAATAGTAGTTATTTACTAGCCCAACATTGAATATCACTAGCCATCGGAGTGAGGCAAGCATAATCTAACAGCCCTGAATGTACGCATATACTTACACAATGATGTTGTTGATGGGAATGTGAATCAGTTTAACAAAAAATCCTATAAAGCCCATGATGCAGAATCCAATAGCTGTCGCAACGGCAATCTTCTGAAATTCTGAAAACCATAAATCAAAATTAAACACATCATCTAAGAAATAATAAATAAAACAATTCTGAAAACAAAATAATAATAATAAAAATGAGTTTAATTTGCATATATTTTCAAAAATGCATATACCAATAAATACATCACCATCTGCTCGAAGTAGACAGCTATAGCCTCTATTAGAAATTCGCGAGAGAAAAAATAGGCAGAGTTACGCCCCCTAACCACTTCCGGCGCGTTCCATTTACTTCAGGGATGGCCGATGGCCACAGTTGTTTGTGATTCTTGTTAACAGAACTTAGTAAACAATGACAGTCCAGAAAATATTTGTTCAATAATGCATTCCAATTCATTAAGTTTCAAAAATTGCTACACAATTCTAATCAATTTCTAGTTTGTATACAAACTGTCACTAACAAATTTCTGAAAAGAACATTTCCCTTGTGACAGTAGGTATGACAGCCTTTGATACAACAAGCAGCAGTTGACTCATGGAGAACTGGTGAGGACAGTAAAAAGAGATATATATATATATATATATATATATATCGGTCCACTAACAGGGTCTGATGCTATTCCCCCTCAAACCCAGCAATGTCCAATTTAAAACTTACCCTTCCTGTCTGGCTTTGTACAACGTTTGACCAATCTGATGGAGTCTTTGGCGAACTGTTTGGCGGGTTCAACCCATTGCATTACCTGATCCATATCTGTCTGGAAAAAATATAATAAAAAATTAATATTACTTTAAGGACATTTCAACACACTTTAAAATACACCTTATATGTATCTGTCATCTGGTTTCTAACAAGTAACATGTGGTAATTTTGACAACACAAGAGGAAACGGTCTTTATGGTTTGGCATGAGTAATTTTCTTCCCCTCTAGTGTGCTCGCACAAAATGATTTTCGTGTGAGCAAAAAACTACTTGCCTCATCACAAGCCTAGGTTCGACAAATCCACTATCCCTAAGTTCTGGCTAGTGATTTTTAAAATGTTTTATAAAGGCAATTGTAGAATTAATTACTGAAAAAGGCTTCTTTAATCTCAGGGCAGCATGGTGCTGCACCATGCTAAAACAAGCTAGGGAAAAACACTACTGTATGTTTTTTTTTGTTTTTTTTTTTTTTTTTTTAATAGTTTATTGCCCCAGAAATATGTTATGATAGTGTCAGGGTTGGGGCCCTGATTTCACTACCTTACAAAGTACATGGCAAACAATATACTAATATATATATAAGAAAGGAGCAGTAACAAAAGTGGAAATAAAAAGAAGATTGAAAAGAGAAAACTTAAAATGAAGTTATTGATATACTTCCAAACTGGCGTCATACTTAAAATTATACACATAACAAAAGTATTAAGTGTCTCAGTTGTGGCCTTCTAGAACTTTTAACCATGGTCCCCAATTGTCGTCGAATTCTGTATGTAAAAAGTTTTTATAATATATGTATTTTTCTATTTGTAACTTATCTTTAATAAAATTGTTGATACCAGTTTCATTTAGTGTACTCTTTTGTAATTTTGATTTGTATATGTAATATTTTATGTTAACAATTAACCAGTTTACAAATGTATGTTTACTATTTATAATTCCAAATAAAACTGTGTTCCTATTCAACTGGGTATAATCACCTTTTTGTAATAACCATTTTTCTATAATACTCCAGAGTTCAACAACTTTAGGACAATCATAAAATAGATGCTGCAGTGTTTCTGGTTCATGTGAACAAAAGTTACATATACTACAATCAATCAATTTTATTTTATGTAAAAAGGTATTTGTTGGTATAATTCTATGTAAAATCTGGTATTGAAACCACAACAGCGTTGGGTCTTTTAAAGAGCAAAATGGTAAACTATAATATTTCGCCCATAATGAAGAGGTAAAATCACACCCTTCCGCTGAATATTTCATTTGTGATGTAGGAACTATAGATGATTTATTTAGTAGTTTGTAAAAGATTTTACTTCCCAATTGGTCTTTTAGAAAGAATTTAATTTTCAATGGAAATATTGGAGTTTTGCCTAAATTGAATGTGGTTATTTATATTTATTTTATCACGCATAAAGGATTTGACAGCCGTTAATAACGAGGTATATTCTAAAAAATTTGACTGTATGTTATATTTTGCTTTGACGGTATCAAAGTTCATGTATCGTCCTTCGTCATCTAATAAATCTTGTATAAATAATATATCTTTTTCAATGTAGTGTTTATAAAATATAGTTTTTTTGTCTATTAATATGTTATTATTATACCAAATATTAGAACTTAACAAATCATCATTATTAAATCCGCGTTTTTGTTGAAGTATTAGCCAGCTATTTAATACATCTTTCCAAAACAAATTATGTATGTTCCTTTTCTTAATTTGAATAAAATTATCCCCATATATTATTAATTGTTTAGTTGTTAAGCCTGTTACAGATTGAAAGAGAGTTGTCCAGTTGGATCGTGATAGAAATAATCTTCTTATCCAAGTCAATTTCAGTGCTGTTGTAAAATTTACAACGTCTAACATTTTAATACCCCCAAACTGGTAATCTTGTATTAAAACTTCACGTTTGATTTTATCTGTTTTAACACTACTGTATGTTAACCAGTAATGTCATCTGAAAATGTAATCGGCACAGATGTTTCAATACTTGATGAAATTAACAAGTTCCAAAACATATGTTGATCAACAATGACTCTGAATGGAATGTACTGGTTTTCAGCTGTTGATTGATCAATACTAAACATTAATGTTCTGCTATAAATATCCTTATTTGAAATTAAAATAATTTCAACATGTAGTCCGAAACAATATTTGTAGGATGTCATCATTAAGTAGAATTAGATCCATGCAGACATATGGTTCTGCACCATGCTAAAACAAGCTAGGGAAAAACACTACTGTATGTTAACCAGTAATGTAATCTGAAAATGTAATCGGCACAGATGTTTCAATACTTGATGAAATTAACAAGTTCCAAAACATATGTTGATCAACAATGACTCTGAATGGAATGTACTGGTTTTCAGCTGTAGATTGATCAATACTAAAAATTCTGCTTACCGTATATCGCTGTGTATTAGCCGACTTTTTGATACAAAATTTATCAAGTCAAAGGCTGGGGTCGGCTTATCTAAGGAGTCAACATTTTATTGGAAATGTAAAGTTAGAATAGTGACGTCACGGCTCGACTCGATCTATTGTCATTATTGTGCTCTGCATTTCCGCTTTCATAAAGGTTTAATATTGCATTTTAACACAAGCTATTACAAATAAAAGATATTAAAATTGTATATATATGTTCATCTTTAATAAATGTTGGTGTTTAAAAGTTATTTAGTAATATTTATCTGTTTAAACAACAATAAATGGTGACCGATCAAAACAATTTCGGAAAACTTCGCAGGTCATGTGTCATTACAAAACTGCTTACTAAACCGGTGAACACGTTAATTGTTCCAGCTTCATTTTTTTTTGTTTGTCGGCTTGGGATTAATCGACACGGGTGGTTGGGTATGGTAGGGTATAGCCGACTAGTAATGAAAAGACCGATTAGCACAATCAACAATGCAAACAGTCACTGTGTTTTTAACGTGTGGCTGCAATCAAGAATGTTTAGGTATATTTCGCTATCTTGGTACTTATATTTTACGAGAAATAAATTAACCGGACACCGTTTCTATAAATAGAAATCGGCTACTGCTTCCGGATAAGTTTGCTGTGACAAATGACGTTTGAAAGCAGATGTACTTTGTCATTTTGTAGAGACCACACAGACATCTGACTTGGTTAGTTTTATATAGGGGGGTCGGCTTATATACAAGGTCGATAATTTTAAAGCCGATTTGGAGGGTGAAACTAGGGGGTCGGCTAATGCATGGAGTCGGCTAATACACAGCGATATACGGTAAAATATCCTTATTTGAAATTAAAATAATTTCAACATGTAGTCCTAAGCAATATTTGTAGGATGTCGTCATTAAGTAGTATTAGATCCATGCAGAGAGATTTTATATTTGTAGAAATATGTAGAAATGTTTTATTTAACGACACACTCAACACATTTTATTTACTGTTATATGGCGTCAGTCATACGGTTAAGGACCACACAGATATTGAGAGAGGAAACCCGCTGTTGCCACTTCATGGGCTACTATTTTCGATTAGCAGCAAGTGATCTTTTATATGCACCATCCCACAGACAGGGTAGTTCATACCACGTCCTTTGATATATCAGTCATGGCGCACTGGCTGGAACGAGAAATAGCCCAATGGGGATCGATCCCAGTCTGACCGCGCATCGAGCGTGCACTTTACCCCGCCCATCCAGAAACTAGAGAGCATAATATGTAACAATCTTTTGGGGGGGGGGGGGGGGGGGGGGGGCATGTTCAGAAAATCTTCAGTTCAACAGTACTTATACACGACACCAGAATTGGCATATGAAAATACCAAGTAATTTATTTGAATATAAGAATATAATTCATGAGGAAAGCCTTCCAAGCATTTCAGCATGCATGCTAATACTATCACTAACCCCAAACCTAATCCTGAATGCTGGAACAATCGGATTATAACCAGCAGTAAACCGTACAAAATATTTTTTTAAATGTTTATAACATTTCCTTGGTTATGCTTAGCATGAAATAAAACCAAAATATTTTAACAAATATCTACTAAAAAATAATAATTTGAAAAAAAAAAAGATATAGCAAATTTAATGACAATTATGTATTGATGGTGTTGTCTGTCTACACAAGAACAAATTAATTCTAAGCCCCATGTCACGGCATGTGGAACTATTATTACGATTTGGCAAATGTGTACAAAATTATAAGAAATTGACACGTCGACAGCTGTTGTCAGTGTTGATGAACCATGTCGTATGGATCGACAAGAAATACAATACTTTCCTAAATGAAATACATACAAGTTATGAAGTAAAAACTATTTTCTGTAAATATATTACGCTAATATCCTTACTTGTTATGATTAATTTGCCGTGTAATATACTAAAATACGTCTCAATGATGAAAACTACGGATTACGAGCTGGCAAACCGGAAAGAGAAAAGGAAAAATCCTGTTTGCATAACCTCGATTTTGATTGGCTAAAATCATCCAAACGTCTTTCCTTTTATTTTCCTCTTTTTCTGTTAGAGATCTATCAGTGTTTGCTGCCACAGTGTATAACGCCAGAGTTGAAGACGAAGTGTCAGTAAAAACAGACTGCATGAAAGTCTCACTACAAAAACAACAACAACAGAGAACAAGATTAGTAATGAACGTATTTGTGGATGGGATTAGAAACCATTCAATATTGGTATAGAATGTCGTGGACCTGAATGAAGCTTATCCAGTAAAACCTCCCAGGGTCATATCGTCCTCAGGTCAGTTGTCAATTTGTCAGTTTTGCCTTGGTCTTTAATAAACAAGTCTAAGCTAAGCTAACGATGAAGCTGGACGTATTGTCATGTGCTCTCGACTTACAGCCAGAAGGCTTACCATTAAACATACATATTGTTTTCATTCTTCACCATTTCCTAGAAGTGAATATGTGAACCATAACGTGTCTTCGAGCTTCATGCCATCAAGTCATCAACCGGCAAGTCGGGACTAGTCCAAAGCTAACGCCGAGGAGATGTCTACCGCCAAGCGATCCTGATCAACGAAATGAATCGCCAAACCATTCATTGGATCGTCAAGGCTCTCTTCGGCAGCGACTACGGGAGCGTCATAACCTTTCTGCAAGACCAGAAATGGAAGCGCTTCATTCCCCGATTTGCCGCGACTCCGCTCATGAGCTCCCCGTAGTCAAACTTTCCAAGAACCTCGCCTCCAGGTAAGGGCTGAGTCGGACTTTAAAAATTTTGGCTGGGGCTCAAAATTTTATGTTTATTTTTTTGTAAACAGTCCGACGCACTTTATTTTGGCAGCCCAACTAAATTGCTCAAATCACCTTAAAACCTTTTCGGCCGAGCTGTTTAAAATTTTATGATTGGACTTTAATGTTTTCCAGACATGGGTAGAATGAGTGAATCAGCTGCTTTTGGTTTTAGGTCTCTGACCTGACTTCTAAATTTTTATTCCAAATTTCGCCCACCTCAAACTTACCTCACCCCTTCCTGGTCCGGACTTAGTCACTGGTAACGTCAGAGGTTAAGCCCGACAGGCGTGTTCGAAACCTTCGTGGTATATGAACACGTAAAAACAATTCATTCTCTCTCTCTCTCTCTCTCTCTCTCTCTCTCTCTCTCTCTCTCTCTCTCTCTCTCTCTCTCTCTCTCTCTCTCTCTCTCTCTCTCTCTCTCTCTCTCTCTCTCTCTCTCTCTCTCTCTCTCTCTCAATAAAAAAACCAAACGCGTTTTTTAAAGTCTAGCAACTCAATTTAATTAATTAACACCCTGGAAAGTCCTGGAATTTTATTATTATTATTATTTTTTTTTCATTTAATAATAATTATTTGGAAAATATATTGATAAATAATTGCGTGTGACATCTGGTTCCAAACTATATCCTTCACGCAACAGTAATTATAAGAGATTGACTGCCATTGGTCAACTATTAAAATATAAACACAGTAAGAAAGAAAGAAAGAAATGTTTTATTTAACGACGCACTCAACACATTTTTATTTACGGTTATATGGCGTCAGACATATGGTTAAGGACCACAAAGATTTTGAGAGGAAACCCGCTGTCGCCACATAGGCTACTTTTTTTTTTACGACAGGCAGCAAGGGATCTTTTATTTGCGCTTCCCACAGGCAGGATAGCACAAACCATGGCCTTTGTTGAACCATTTATGGATCACTGGTCGGTGCAAGTGGTTTACACCTACCCATTGAGCCTTGCGGAGCACTCACTCAGGGTTTGGAGTCGGTATCTGGATTAAAAACCCCATGCCTCGACTGGGATCCGAACCCAGTACCTACCAGCCTGTAGACCGATGGCTAACCACGACGCCACCGAGACCGGTCAAACACAGTAAGAAAGCGTGGATATAAATTAACACAACTTGTGATTGGTTGAATAAATTATGTAACTGTCAGCAGTCTTGTTGTTGACGTTTGTGAGTTCGAAACTACTGTCAAAGATAAATAATTTAGTAGATAGCTGTAACCAGCGCCTTCCAACAAAACAAATACTCCTGAGGCTTATGTCTGCTATGCTTCTGTGCAGCGAGACAGCTGAGAACTTGTAGTTGACACATATTCTTTTGATCTCCATTGAAGTCTTAGACGCCCCAATAAACAGCGAAACGGTATCTTCAAGAGATTATTTTTGTGCTATCAATGAATAGTGTGATTGAAATTTAGTTACTCACAGAAACAGGTATAATTCCGGTAAATTTCGTATTTCAAACACGATGTCACTAATGAGTTTGAAATAATTATTAATGAAAATAAAACATGTTTATATAATTTATGTAATTTTGTCATTAGGTACTTTTTAAAAACCACAAACAAGTAATGATTTATGTGCTCTATAAGCACTGACCTATAAACGTAATACCGTAAATGTATTAATTAATGCATAGACGTTTTGTGACTTAATTGTGTTTTTTTCGTTTTTAAAATTTTAATTACTATATTTTTTGGGGGAAATAATAGATCTGAATAATACCGGTATTTAAACATTATTCTCTCTCTCTTTTTTTTTTTTTTCATAGTTACGGGTAGAAGAGTGAGTTTTTTTAATTTGAAAAAATCTGGATAATATAAATTAAACACCCCAGCACATTGTTTATTTGTTTATTTATTGTTTATTTGTAAGTCAATTACAAGTCTTTTCTTTTTTGACAATAAAGGTAAGTAATTAGCCGAAGACTAAATTAATGTTCTAGCTACTAAAATGTGTATTAAAATGAGCCATTTGCTAATTTGGCAATGGACAGAGTGAGCCTTTGATATGATAAGACGTGACATGACATGACATGACATGACATGTGATGGGGTCTGATATGATGTAATATATGATAATTAATAGATATAGTCTGTTAATGTGCTCGTATCTACTGCACTGTATCGTATAGTGCAGTAGATACGAGCACATTAACAGACTTGTCATTCCCTTAAACCATGCAGCGCGGTGATCAATTACTGGGGCGAGTTGGTCCGGTACATAGTGGACATGGGACGAGTGTGCTTCGCTAAAAATACTAGACTGGTTTTACTGGGGAATTCGGTCTTTTTCAAAATGGCAGCTTCCACAAAAAGTCACGCTGTTAGCAAAGAGTTACCAAAACATATATCACTTGATCCAGATAAGCAGAAAGAATTTGAGACTAAAGTAAAAGCGGTAAAGAAAAAGGTAAGTTTGAGATAATCGTTAAAGATATGTGTTATATATTGGTTTACCTTTCTTGTAAACAGAGTTTATTATCCTGGCGTCATGACGTGTTATCGATACAATTAAAAGAAAAAATCTATATATGTTGGTCTGGGATCGATCTCTGTCGGTGGCCTATTGGACTTTTTCTCGTTCCAGCCAGTGCAGCACGACTGGTATATCAAAGGCCATGGTATGTGCTATCCTGTGGGATTGTGCATATTAAAGATCCCTTGCTTAGTTGCTACTAATAGAAAAATCATGATGTAGTAGGTTTCCTCTCAAAGACTTTCAGAATTACCTAATGCATGGCTGTTAACTGTCTGTCGTGAGACGGATTTCCATCGTCAGAGAAATTGTGGAAATTATTTTTGCAGGCAGGTTTTTTTTTTTTTTTTTTAATGAGAATCACTTAGGCCGTTTTCGGTTTCCATAATGTCAACCCGATCGCTTCGGACGTTTTCTTTGCTCCACTGACCCCCTTTAGGGACCCATCCCAGGGTATAAACTACTATACATTTTGGGGCCGGTGAACGGCCCCATTCCCCCTAACGTAAATTCCCAATCCAATATCAGACTTTCCCCCAATTAGACCCTTCAACCCAACAGTTTCCGAATAAAGATTCCCAAAGTTGCTCTTATCGTGGACACATGAACTCATAAAAATGATTACAAATTTAGGCTAATGTTTGACATCCAATAGCCAATGATTACTAAACCAATGATTCACTGTCCAATGATTCACTGTCCAATGTACTCTATTGGTGTCGTTAAACAAAAACAAATGTTAGTAAGTACTATAGTCTATAGTCCTTCCAATAGGGAACACCTTTTTTCATACTATGGAATTTACTCAAAGTTATTTATTTGTAAATTGCACAAAACGCTTACTCTTTTTCTTACGTCAAACCAAACTGAAATTATTTACAAAAAATATTTTCATATGAGGGTGAGATGGACTTTAGGTTCACATCCCTGTACCAGCTCGCATTTGGAGCAAGTTTTAATGACACCCTGAGTAGGTGTTTTAACGTTTGTCACTTTCTGGTGTATACTCACAGTCTCAGTATCTTTCATTAACAACTAACCACTAAGGTGTTCGAACCTTAATTGGATATAAGCACGAAAATTAAAAATGAAATGAAACTCTACATGTAATAAGACCAAGTGTTGATATAACTATGATAGACACTGAAACTAGGGTAACCGAATCAGTTACGGCTGAGAAATAACTTGTAACCTACGAAGGAAGGAAATGTTTTATTTAACAACGCACTCAACACATTTTATTTACGGTTATATGGCGTCAGGCATATGGTTAAAGACCACACAGATATTGAGAGGGGAAACCCGCTGTCGCCACTTCATGGACTACTCTTTTTCGATTAGCAGCAAGGGATCTTTTGTATGCACCATCCCACAGACAGGATAGTACATACCACAGCCTTTATTACACCAGTTGTGGAGCACTGGCTGGAACGAGAAATAGCCCAATGGGTCCACTGACGGGGATCAATCCTAGACCGACAGCACATCAAGCAAATGTTTTACCACTGGGCTACGTCCCGCTGCCTTGTAACCTACGAATCAGTTATGCTGACTACAGCTTGTATCGAGGGTTAATACTTAATGTTTGGCAAAATGAAAAGAAAAGAAGTTTGACTTTCGTCAGACCAAAGTTCCAGAATTGATACAGTGATGCAGCTGGTTTTTCTCTTCCCATCCCCCCCATCCCATGGATTGCACAGAAAAGGTGGGTGTATATATTTCTTTAAGAAGTCCTCGTCTGTCTTGGTCCATCCTCTATTGCTTTGGTACCGTCAGTATTTTCCGTTACATTTTCCATAGCCATGGCAATTTTTATTACTTCGACTTTGGCTGCAAATATTTTTAAAACAAGCCATGCTACTCATTCAGAACAGGACCTGTTTTAGAGAAAATTAAAGAAAGCTAATAGTCCAAGCTAGCATAATTACAGACCATTTTGGCTTCAAATATGGTTTTATGTCCTAGCAAGAACAGCCTGGCAAAAATGTACGTCATACAGCGGGAAATAAAATTTTAAATGTTTTATTTTTTATTTTTTTATTTTTTTAATCCTATTGCCCCGTTTCCTTTCTCTCCTTTGAATTCCATCTCATTTCTTCCCGATCAGGCAACTCCTCCTATCTTTCAACTTCTTTTGCTGTCCACCTCCACATCCCAGTCATCGTCTCTCCAACCGCAACATGTGCTTGTCTCTTATGCCACACACCTGCCATTCCCCATCAGCTTTTAGCTGTGGGCTTAGTCTGACCACTTTGGGGAGTGTTCAATAGTCACTTCTGGCATTGTTAAGAGGCACTTGTAAACCTACTATGCACCCCTACTACCGGCAGTCATTAGTTAGTGCCGCAAGAGGATAAAAATCAGGTTTCAGCCATAGGCAAAAATCCTATGTTTTCATTACAGTTATCTCTTGTCAGTAGAGAGTGATGATAAGTGTCCAATGTCTGTTTAAACTCTAACACAACAAAGTGTTCAGGTTAAAGTGTTGTTGTTTTTTAAACCAGTACTCTCAGTCACTATTATTGGTATATCATATCAACGGCCATGGTATGTGCTGTCCTGTCTGTGGGATGGTGCAAATAAAAGGTCCCTTGCTGCTACTAATTAAAAAAAGATTACCCAATATTGGGCAAATTGCATCATTATAATATAACAGGAACCCCGTCAGTGGAACCATTTGGGCTATTTCTCATTCCATCCAGTCCACCGTGACAGGTATATCAAAGGGTGTGGTATGTGCTATCCTGTCTGTTGGATGGTGCATATATATATAAAAGATCCTTTGCTACTAATGGTAAAATGTAGCAGGTTTCCTCTCTCAGACTGTCAAAATTATCAAATGTTTGACATCCCATAGTTGATAATTAATAAATCAGATTGATAATTATTATCATCAGTGTGCTCTAGTGGTGTTGTTAAACAAAACTTTAGCTTTATAAGTTTGATTTCTGTTTCAGAAAGACAATGCGAGCTTGACTCCTGGTGTTGTTTACCTCGGACACATTCCCCATGGGTTTTATGAGAAGGAGATGACATCTTTTTTCTCACAGTTTGGAAGAGTTACCAGACTGCGTCTTGCTAGAAGCAAAAAGGTACGTTCACACACCAGGGTTCCTGCCAGAGTCTACGGACAGTAAAATTATGTACCCTAAAATCTTGGAAATTAATGGATATATTGTTTTAATTTTTAAATAGATGGTAGTAATATAACTGTTATTTATAATGGTGTGCAGACAGGATGTCAACGGACCAAACATTTTCTGGGTTGTTTTTTTTACAAATTATGTACATGGTTTCTAGATTATGGTGGTCCCACTTCCATGGCTAGTGATATTCAATGTTGGGCTAGTAAATAACTACTACTGCCATGCCCAACAGCTAGTGAAAAATAAAAAGAGTCAAATGTTGCAGTTGAGTCTATTTTGTAAATATGAATATAATCCTGACCCCACCGGTTCCTAGATTATGGTAGTCCCATTCCCATGGCTAGTGATATTCAATGTTGGGCTAGCAAATAACTACTATTGCCATGCCCAATGGCTAGTGAAAAATAAAAAGTCAAAATGTTGCAGTTAAGTCTATTTTGTAAATGTGAATATATCCTGTCCCCACACCAACCTCCCAATGTTTGTGTTTTTAAGCTCTATCTCCCCTTTTAGGTGACATATCTGATTATAACTATTATTTAGTAAACTTGTATTAACTTAAAATAAAGTAGGGCTAGTTAATTTTTAATTGTGGCTAGTAAACTTTTTTAAATCACTGATCCCATGGCTAGAGGATTTTATCAAAAATTCTAGAAGCTTTTATGTATAATCTGAAAGTTGCCATTTTGATAGTTGGCATTTCTTTCCACGGACATTTTGTCCTACATCCATTTATAATTTGTCAAAGCGTATGAAATGCAGTGTCCAATTGCAAAATATTTTAAAGCCATAAGCACTTAGTAGCGACACTTATGGTCTGTTTTGTTTTCATTAGGTCTCAAAGACAGAAAGAAAGAAATGTTTTATTAGGTCTCAAATTATTTTCTGGCAGAAAGCCTGCACATTCATGAAAATAATTCAAGAATGGTCGTTCAGATCAATAATAGTTGCTCTGGGTGATCAGAAAATTTCACCAAATTATCTTTAAAACAAGCAAAACCTATAACTATTTTCCAGCAAAAAATCAATTATCACACAATTTTTTTCTCCAAATTAAAATAAAATTCGCCAGCTGTTCTTAAAATTCGCAATTTTGTGAGTGACAGAGCTAACCCTGCTATTGCTTTTTCTAATGACGTCACTGTCTAATGACATCATTAGCTTTGCACCAGCCTCAGTGGCGTCGTGGTTAGGCCATCGGTCTACAGGCTGGTAGGTACTGGGTTCAGATCCCAGTCGAGGCATGGGATATTTAATCCAGATACTGACTCCAAACCCTGAGTGAGTGCTCCGCAAGGCTCAATGGGTAGGTGTAAACCACTTGCACCGACCAGTGATCCATAACTGGTTCAACAAAGGCCATGGTTTGTGCTATCCTGCCAGTGGGAAGCACAAATAAAAGATCCCTTGCTGCTAATCGGTAGGAGTAGTCCATGTAGTGGCGACAGCGGGTTTCCTCTCAAAATCTGTGTGGTCCTTAACCATATGTCTGACGCCATATAACCGTAAATAAAATGTGTTGAGTGTGCGTCATTAAATAAAACATTTCTTTCTTTCTAATGACATCATTAGCTTTGTAGGTGTTATTGTCTATTTGATGCTAAAAAACCCATTGTAATTACCCAATCACTTCATTAATTTTTTTCATTGTGTAGGATTGCAAGATAAATAAAATAACCATTTATTGTCTTTATACTGCTCATTAAATTGCAAATCCAGCCTTACAGAGCGTCTCAATATTCACCATTCCAGGGCTTCTAGATTATGTTAGCCCCACTTCCATGGCTAGTGATATTCAATGTTGGGCTAGTAAATAACTACTATTGCCATGCCAGAAGGGGCTTCTAGATTATGGTAGCCCCACTCCCATGGCTAGTGATATTCAATTTTGGGATAGTAAATAACTAATATTGCCATGTCCGATGGCTAGTGAAAACAAATTGTCAAAAGTTAAGTCTATTTTGTACATATGAATATCCTGCCCCCACTCCCCAATCACCCAATGTTATGTTTTTAATCTCTATCTTCCTCTTCCTCTGATTATTACTATTATTTAGTAAAATTGTATTAACTTATAGTAAAGTAGGGCTAGTGAATTTTTAATCGTGGCTAGTAAAAAAAATTAATCACTGATCCCATGGCTAGTGGATTTTATAAAAATTCTAGAAGCCCTGATGATTCTAACCGGTAGCAGGATACAGCCGGTATCTCAAGACAATTCTCTATTTATATTTTATGTTTTTTTCAGACTGGGGCTTCCAAAGGATATGCATTTATTGAATTCAGGAGCGAAGACGTGGCTAAGATAGTTGCTGAGACGATGAACAACTACCTGATGTTTGAGAAAACTCCTGAAATGTAAGAGTTTAGCTGCTAAATAGTTCTACTTATCGGAGACGTTTGTAAATTATTGCTCATCACGATATAAAAAACATTTTGTTGTTAAAGCCTGAGAAACCATCAGTTTGGATCTGTACACAGTATATATCAGATATGGGCTGAAATAATCTTAATTGGTGTGTATATATGCAGATATTTATCATACCATAGCATGATTTAAATATAAAGCATTATACTGATCAGGCCCCATGCTTATAAACCTTAAAGTCTAAACTTTAATAAAGTTAAGACTTTAACATCATAGCAACGCCATTCAAATAGCATTACGTTAAAGTCTGGACTTTATTAAATTCTAGACTTTAAGTTTTATAAGCATCGACCAGCAGTTGCAAAACGAAATACTAGTAGGCATTGGAACTGACAGAGTAGGAGTTGGAGGTTTATCGAGAGCTACAGACACTCAGTAATGGGGCATGTGGGGGGAGGGGGCTCTATGGGCCGGAGTCTGTTACCACAGAAGTGTGCAATGTAGTCCACCTGTAATGCATATAGTTGGTGAAATTGTTGGCCCAAGAATAGAACAAGTATGACCGAGTGGTTTTCTGTTTTAAAAACAAGCTATTTTCCGTTTCATGTTTTTGTAAATTCTGTTTCATTTCCATTTCAGACTACAATATGCAATTAACAATTGAACTAACACAAGTTGTGACAAATTAAAGTCCGAACCAAATTGTTAGCAACTACAATAAATTACTCTCCTACCTTTAATTGCCGATACATTTCCCTCAAATTTTTAGACACAAGTTGTAACAAAACCATTACAGTGACACAGATTCCACATACGAGACTGTATGTTTAATGATGTTGCCAGTGTCGACTTCGCTGAGATAGCATAGGGAAAAATACATGCAGTTTTCTGCCGTCTGCCATTTTGTTTCCTTATGGAATACTCTTCAAGAGGAGTGAAAGCCTACAAAGTATGTGTCATAATTAATATACAATCTAGTGGTATAATTAAATTTTTTTTAATAATAATAAAATTAATATGATGTCGCTGTTTGTCATTAAATCAAAGTACGCCTACATATTAGTAGCGAAAAATCACATCAGGAGCAAAGGCTACAATTATAATAACTACATAAAGCATGATTGTCCAACAGTTAAGTGCACTGCACTTAGGGTTCACAAAACGTAAACATTTATTTTTTCATCTCTGTGACAGGCTAACGTCGTCTGCAAATTGAAGTATGCACATGACACAGCAGAAATAAAGTAACATTGCAACGTTCAGCCAGCGGTTTTTTGCTAAACGTTTCCAAACACATTTTGGTTGGTGGTTCCAGAAATGGTAATTCGGTTTAATGTGTAGCGTAAAAATCTGTCCTTCCAAGACAGCGTTAGCGACAAACCGCTGGCTAAACTTACTTCTGAAAAAAAAACCTGTCCCATCTGCACAGATGCAACAGACTAAAGCAGTAAACCAGCCCCAAGTTCAGCCAGCAAACGTTTTGCTAATGTTCGCGAAGTTTTTTATTGGTTCCCAATGACACCATTTGCTTTACCGTGAAGTGCATAATCCAGTCTAGTGTTTGCCAATAGTACTGCGCACGGGTCAATCGTCAGTTTACAGAGTGTGGCAATAGTAAAATAGTATTAATTTTTTTAACTTCGCGGAAAATTGTAATTCCGTTTCCAAATGTAAATTCCGTTTCACAATGGGAATTCCGTCCGTTTTCCGCGATCGCGGAAAATCACTGGGTCTACTGTGCTCATGAATCAAAACAAAATATATTTTAAAAACAAAGGCAATGAGCAGTAGGCCTAATGGACGCTGTATTCGTGGGAAACTCAAAGTTTTCCTGAAGAAATTAACCCATAGTAGCCGAGCTATACATTCAGACAAAAATATGAACTGGAGTCTGTGGCGAAAATAGACGTCGGAAATGAGGGTAGTAAACGTCGCATGCGACGCACGGTGCCCTGTTTTGCAACCACTGATGGACCCAGGGGTGCAGAAATTAAAAATATTTCACTAGTCTGCCAGAGCAGAATCAACTAAAATTTACTAGCCTGCCATAATTTCTACTAGTTCGCCAGCCTATATAACAATATATTATTGTTTAACAGTACTATAATGTACACTGTTTTCGCTTCAATTGATATATATGTATCTCATGACTGGTGTATGAAAGCTTTATGGTATGTACTGTCCTGTCTGTGGGGAAAATGCATATAATCCATGTGCAGGGCTTACACTGGGACGAATTTTGGTTTAGCTAATTTACAGATCTACAGTATGTAGAGTTGTTCCTTGTAAATTATCAAAAGGTGGTTAATTTAACGATTATTTTATTAACCAAAGACTAAATTGTATAGCCATTTTGTGTAAACATTTGCAGTTGGCTAATCTGGCAATGTACAATGTATGTGACAACAGCAGATCTTGACATGTGACCGAGTGTTGAAGTACTTGAGACACCAGGGAACATTTTATTTTCAAAACCTTGATTAGCAACCAGTCAATTGAAAATTGATTAGCAACTACTATTTAATGTTTTAAAATTGTGTAGTGATCTCTGAAGGTAGTACTAAACCAAATAACTTCCGGCTGGGTCAAAGTTCGAGGTGCACCCAACTTATGATAGAGAAGTGAACACCACAAGTCCTGTGATTGGTTATAAATGTGAGTGTGTTGGTTGTAAAAAATAATAGTTTCATCTGGGTAAAACAAATGTGATATTTTATTTCATCTAGTACCAATGTGTCAAGTAGCCTTGTGCTTGAAACATGTATGGGGTACCTGTAAAAAAAAGTACTCGAATTTTGTGCGAAACTAGGGTAGTCATAGATACTACCCGTTATCTCAGAAACGAGCAGCTTGACCCCCATTTTTTTCTGATTCACTTTAAGTGTAAGTGGTGGTAGTATTTATATCTGTGGCGTTTATGTCGGTTGATACGTTGCAGGTACTAGTTTTAGCCACATATGTTACTATTGTCGTCTATGGGATTTGATTTGGTAGTATACATATACCCTGAAACTTGTGTTGCGAATCGTGATGCGATACTAAACAAAATGTTCCCTGATCTCATGAAAATTTTGGCACTTATTTTACATTGACAGGACTAGCTCTGGGTGAGCAAAACATTTCGCCAACTCGTCTGTTAAACTTCAAAAATTGCAGAAATCAACAGTTATTTTCTTTAAAATGTCAATTATTACATGAAATTATTTTTCGCCAAATTAAAATAAAATTCGCAAACTGCTTTCAAAATTCGCAGTTGACGAATTTGGTGAGTGCCAGAGATAGCCCTGATTTGTCAGCATAGTAATACATTATTAACAAGAATTTAATTATTTGCAGGTCAATTTGTAGAAAAGTCGATTCATGATGAAACATTCAAAGGGTGCAAACGTCGCTTCCGACTTCCCAAAGCTCATCTGATTTCCAAGCGAAGGCACAACACTGTGAAATCTGCAGCAAAAGAAAAAGCCACCAGGAACAGGTTTATGAAGAAACAGAAAAAACGCTTCGAAAAGTTGGCAAAAATGGGCATCGACTACAAGCTAGAGGACATAACCCTTGTGAAAGTAAGTGCTTAATCAGTTAATGACATCAACAGCAAGGTGTATACATTAGAAATGTGCCTGATGCATGGTCGGTCTAGGATCGATCCCCGTAGACAAATTAGGTTATTTCTCATTCCAGCCAGTGCACCACGACTGGTGTATCAAAGACTGTGGTATGTGCCATCCTGTCTGTAGGATGGTGGATATGAAAGATTCCTTGCTACTAATGAGAAAATATAGTGGGTTTTCTTTCTAAGACTATATTTCAAAATTAGCAAATGTTTGACATCCAATAGCCGATGAGTAATAAATCGTGTGCTCTAACTTTGGTTTTCCCGCTATTTAGTAAAGCGCTAACAATACATCTGATGAACACAAAATGGGTTGGGTATAAATCAGACGAGGGCCTTGTGTACATATGAAATTTAATTTTATTTAGATGAAATTAGCGGGTGAGCCTCAACTCCGACATGCATTTAAAGCCGAATATACCGAAAATACCACTAAATATCAGTATGTGTTATTACCAAATACTGTACCAATACCAAAGTAAATCCCCCCCCCCCAAAAAAAACACAAAATACTGATATCGATACCGAACGTCACCTTTCAATACTGCCCAGCTCTATTTACCCAGGGCTTCTAGATTATGGTAGCCCAACCCCCATGGCTAGTGATATTTAATGTTGGGATAGTAAAAAACTATGATTGCCATGCCCGACGGCTAGAAAAAAAAAAAAAATTCAAATGTTGCAGTTAAGTCTATGTTGTAAATATGTATATCCTGACCCCACCCTAACCTCCCAATGTTAGTGTTTTTAAGCTCTATTTCCCTTTTTTGGTAACATATCTGATTATTACTATTATTTAGTAAAATTGTATTAACTTAAACTTAAAGTAGGAATAGTGAATTTTTAATTGTGGCTAGTAAATTTTTAAATTACTGATCCCATGGCTAGTGGATTTAAAATTTGTTTCTAGAAGCCCTGATTTACCACGGGGCTACCTCCTGCCCACATTAAAAGTGGGTAGAAGTAACGTATCAGGGTTTCTGTCAGAGGGTACAATGGGTATGGCGCCATTCCTAAATTGTTTGCAGATTTTAATAAAAAAATTTTAAGTTAACTGTTTGAGAAAATGAATGACTCTTATCATTTCTGTATGATTTTCTTAACTCTAAACCCTAAACTTAACCCATTTTCTTTCTGGGGGAGGCCCCCATACCCCCTGTTGACTATGGTTGCATTCAATTCCATGGGGGGGGGGGTGGGACGTAGCCCAGTGGTACAGCGTTTGCTCAATGCGTGGTCGGTGTGGGATTGATCCCCATCGGTGGACCCATAGGGCTATTTCTCATTCCAGTCAGTGCACCATGACTGGTATATCAAAGGCTGTGGTATGTAGTACTGCCCTGTCTGTGGGATGGGGCATATAAAAGATCCCTTGCTGCTAATCGGAAAGAGTAACCCACGAAGTAGCGACAGCGGGTTTCCTATCTCAATATCTGTGTGGTCCTTCACCATATGTCTAATGCCATATAACCGTAAATAAAATATGTTGAGTGCATCGTTAAATAAAACATGTCTTTCTTTCTTTCAGTTCCATAGCGCCATACCCAAAAATTTCTTTCTGTCAGAAACACTGATTATATATTTTCCTTCTGTATATTTTTATTTAGAAAACATCAAGTGAATCGGACGAAGTGGAATCGGCTAAATCGATGAAGACATCTCCAGAACTCGACACATCACTCAAATTGAACACATCTGCGGAACAGAATGCAACACCCAAACTGAAGACAACAACACTGACACCCAAAAGTGCGAGCACTCCTAAAGGAGCCCTCCCATCTCCTCAGATGGATGCCAGTGATGAGGAGATCTCCTTTAAGACTCCTCCAAGCTCGGTGAAGTCACCAGCGAAGGTTGCTGTCAAAAACAGCTGGAAAAACTTAAAACGCCTTTCGAAGGCGATGCCCACTCCCGAGACTGTGAAAGTTGGTGACGGAGGAGAGGTCCAGGTGTTGAAGGAGGATAGTAGTGATGAGGAGATCTCCTTCAAGACTCCTCCAAATTCGGTGAAGTCGTCCAAACTGCGTCGGACGTCCAGCGGTTCTGTGTTAATAAAAGAAGACACACCGAGGTCATCCCGCTCTGGGACGCGGATGATGGAAAAAAAACTGGATGAAAATAAATCATTGGCCTTAAAGAAATCGTCAGGCTCGAAGAAAACAAAACTAGGTGTTGAGAAATCGTCATCAGTGTTAAAAATGAAGAAAGCGCTGGCGTCAAACTTGAAGAAAACTGGTTTGAAAAGTTCAAAAAGATTGAAGAAGTGAATGTCTAAAACTTAATTGTTTGATGAAAATTTAAATTAATGAAACTGTCCTGTATTAAAATGTGTTCATGTTTGTATTGTTTCATGAAAATTTAAATTAATAAAACTGTCATGTATATAAAAAAAATCATGTTTTGGGGAATAAAGAATAGTCACTTCTCAGTTTCATTTTGTTTTGTGAATTATTAATGTAAGACTAATTTTTAAAGGCTTGAGTTCATAAGAAATTCTGTTTTATGTGCAAATATATACAGGTAATAAAAACAGTTACAAAATGAATGTGTAATAAATATTCAGACGTCACATACGTTGTTTTCGCTTCCTATTTATTACACTCATTTATTTTGTGTAAAACAGTTTCGTGGTATGTACTTAAAATATACAAGTGCAATAAATAAGAAGCAAAAACAACGTATGTGAAGTTCTGTATTTGTTAAATTCCTTCTATTATTTTTTTTTTTTGACAAAAACTGTTTTTAATTTAACATTATAACTACACTTTTTTAAACACCAACAGACACACATTGTCTGCCCACTTCACTCTTTTTCTTGAAGAAAAAGACGTCAATTAGTACATCTCCGTACAAATTGGTGTTGGTAATTAAAATAGCAATCGATACACAAGTGTATCATGTATCGTATCATCAGCAGTAGTGTCGTGATGCATTGGTGTACAGTGAAACCCTTCTAAACCGGACAGCCATGGGACCAAAACAAATGTCCAGTTTTAAGAGTGATTCGGTTTATAAAGGTTACGGTCTGCCCTGCTTTTTAAAAAGGAACTGTAAAATGTTCGGTTTTGAGGGAATTACGATTTACAGAGGGTCCGGTCTTAAGAGGTTTGTGATATACGTGTGGGATTAAAAATGTTTGTTTTTGTTGAAGTTTAACTACACCACTAGAGCACATTAATTATTAATTAACATTTTTCCTAATGCAGCAAGATATCTTTTAGATGCACCTTTCGTGGTGGTGCACTGGCTGGGATGAGAAATAGCCCAATGGGCCTACCGACGGGGATTGATCCCAAACTGACAGCACATCAAGCGAGCGCTTTACCACTGGATTACGTCCCACCCTCCAGTCACAATATAAAGTCATTGTTTTACTTTAGTTGAAAAAAAATAAGAACATGCATCATTAATCGTTTTTTTGTAGGATCCCACAGACAGGATAGTACATACCACAGCCTTTGGTACACCAGTTGTGGAGTACTGGCTGGAACGAGAAATAGTCCAGTGGGCGTTGGAAGATATCAACAACTGGGATCGGGACTGTTATAAGTTGTAACATTAATTAATTTATCTTTCAACTTGGGGTGTGTACATTTATACCTTCAGAGTTGGGGTGGGGGTTTTCACCCTAGTCCGAATCGGGCCTGGAAAAATTGAAGTCTGGATTCTCCTTGGATTATTGCCACCCTGCCTGGCTCTGCGCTTGTGACGTCTCCAAAGTATGTACATTACCATAGTTTGACACCCAGTAGCCGATGTATTTTCGTGCTGGGGTGTCGTTAAACATTCATTCATTCACTCCAAAGTAGGTAAGTTGCCATAATTTTTTGAACTTCAGATAGTTATTGTTCGTACTCTTTTTAACGACCCCATTAACTCCACATTGATTTATTAATAATCGGCTATCGGATGTCAAACATTTGGTAATTTTGACATAGTCTTAGAGAGGAAACCCGCTATATATTTCCATTAGTAGCAAGGGATCTTTATTATGCACCATCCCACATACAGGATAGCACATACCACGACCTTTGATATACTATGCGCAGTGCACTGGTTAGGACGATTAAAATTAAGAAGCATGTATGTCGTCTTGTTTTTTTTATTGTTTAGCTCGGACGGTGTGCAGTGTGATTGAAATAATAATAATTAAAAAATTCTGTTGCCCAAGTAATAGTCTATTCCAAGTGTTAAACCTTCCAGTTAGTGCTCAGTAATTGATATTTTAAAGACCGTATCATCTATTCCTACAATATAATTATTAGGTAGACAACTATTAGCGTGGAATTTGCGAAATGGGGCCGAAATGAACTGGTGCGTTTAATAACTGGGTCCAAAATGTCGGGATTTTCCGTGTGCATTCGCGTTTATTCGTTAGACAAGGATATGATAGAAAAGTATAATTTAATGTGGACACAATACTAAACAAAATGCGAAACAAAATGTTACTTATATTTGTACTAATTAAAAAATATTATATACAGTTATTCAAAACATTAAAAAAAATGAAACTCCAATAATCTATATATCGGTTAAGAATAATTTTGATTAATTTCTGCAATCCTATTGGTCATAATACAGTTACAGTTTTGTCACTTGGCAACGATATACAATATGGCGAAGTTTGTCATTGCAGGTTTGAAAGTTGGCTCCCTTTATGATAATAGTAGCATGTTTCGGTGTTTATAAATGAAATTATAATACACAGTAAAGGATAATAACAGAGGCTTTATTATTTTCCAATTCCTATTTAAAATAGACTTGTTTTTATAGTATTACGTCAAAATAGCCATAAATATTAAATCAATAAATGCAAGTCAAAAATGTATGTGTGGTCTGTGTGTGTGTGTGTGGTAATAATAAAAGATAATAATAATAAAAAAGACCACAAAACGGCGTGCTTGTTTTAAAATACATGCAATCATAATGGTCAAATAACCTGCTGTTTTGTCATTTTTGCTTAGTTCTAAACAAAGCAAAAAAACACCCCACAGTTTATATATGTTCATAAAACATGCCCTAACTACGTGACAATTTATATTTTGATCTATGTTTATTTCACAGTTAAATTGATGTTTGATCATCTTATACCCCTGTTGACACCAATAGCCCATATGTTTTTTTGTGCTGGGGTATCATTAAATAGTCATTCATTCATTCATTCATTCCATATACTGATGGATGTAACCAATTTTTAATTTTTTTTTAGGGAGGGCAGACTGTCCATATTACGTGAGAACAGAGTTGCTTGGTGATCGCCTTGAACGAAATTTATCCGATTTCAAAGTACACAAGATAGTGAAACAGCCTGATGACTGGGAGGTAATTTGTTTCTTTATTCTTGTACCCAGATATTATGCTGTCACAAGGCACCTGATAATTTAAAGTGTACATATTCAACGATTTAAAATATTATGGTTAACCATTTTTATTTTTCCTAACCTGTTACAAATATATATATCTGGGACCAATTCTCGATGTCTGAGACCAAATTAATTTTTAAAAACGTGTTAGCCTGTCCCACTTCTGCCACTCTTGTCAATTTCTATTATTAAAAAATGTTTTGTAAATATGGTTGGTTGTTCAGATGTCTCTGATTTTAAAGTCTGCCATAAGGATATATCTCTGGTCAATGAAGGTAGGCCTACAGTAGTATCAATCCACTGCCACTAGGCTAAAAACAATTCGAAGCCGCTGAGCCAGTCATGAGATTAAACAGTCCAGTGGTCACTCTTGGTGAAAAAGATATCACAGTATTACACTCCAATTAAAACAAAGGACCTAGAGTTTGCACTGGTTACAATTATTGTGCTTGAACCTTAATTCGATATAGGCATGTTAATATTTTATTCAATTATTGTCCTGACTTGATGGAATTTAAAAAAGAAATTCGCCAATGTAATCAAACATTTAAAATTCCATTTTTTATGATTCAAAATAAAAACATAAATGAAACCATGACGGTTTTTTGTATTTTTTACAATTTTTGGCAAATATCACCTTCTAAATGTTACAGATGATGCATACGTTATTCCTTTCTTTTTTCCTTTCCTCCTCCCTACTATCCTAACTGCGGGTAGTAATGATGTCACGTGTGACCGATTGACATTTTATTTTTCCCCCCACCCCTGGTAATATATGGTGTCCTAATTTTTGGTTTTGCTTTAAATATGTTCAAAATTTAATCTATGAAAATAGAAAAGGTAGCACAAAACTACACTTTTGAGAACAAAACTCATTCTTTCTATTTTTTTTAGAGACCTACAGCTTTTGGTCCAGTGGTCAGTAGCTTCACCATTGACCCAAGTTGGCTCATTGGTGTCAGGCTAGGCACTGGTGTTGGGTCTGTGTTTTGTGCCACTACTGGGCCATCAGAGGGCGGGACGTAGCCCAGTGGTACAGTACTCGCCTGATGTGCGGTTGGTCTAGGATCGATCCCCATCAGTGAATCCATTGAGCTATTTCTCTTTAAAGCCACTGCACCATGATTGGTGTATCAAAGTCTGTGATGGGGTGGGGGGGGGGGGCAGTCTTGGAGCAAAACCACAAATTTGTGCAGAAATGTATGATATATTCATGCAAAATGTGCTAACTGAGACCTTTTTACCATTTATTTCTATCATTCCACCTGCAAAATTAGTTGTAATCCATGTAAAAATGTGTAGTGATTCATTTCAAACCCTATATAGCTGGTTGGTAGCAGTGCTAATATTAATAAATGTTATTGTCCAGATTAGGGCAATTTCGTTTAATTCATGCAAAAACAAGCCCACCTACAAAAATGGGAGCCCGTACGTCTATGACTTTAAATAAATGAGTTGCAGGATGTAGCCCAGTGGTAAAGCACTCACTTGATGCGTGGTCAGTCTAGGATCGATCCCTGTTGGTGGACCCATTGGGCTATTTCTCATTCTAGCCAGTGCTCAACAACTGGTGTAACAAAGACCGTGGTATGTACTATCCTGTCTGTGGGATGGTGCATATAAAAGATCCCTTGCTGCTAATCGAAAAGAGCCCATGAAGTGGCGACAGCAGGTTTCCTCTCTCAATATCTGAGTGGTCCTCAACCATATGTCTGACGCCATATAACTGTAAATAAAATGTGTTGAGTGTGTCGTTAAATAAAACATTTCCCTCATTTCCTTCTTGTTTTTTAACCGTAAATGAAATGTGTTAATTACGTCGTTAAATAAAAACATTTCCTTCCTTAAATAAAATTTTCATATACTTACACCCAATAGCCGATGTGTATTTTTGTGCTGGGGTGTCGTTAAACATTCATTCATTCCATTCCTTAAATAAATGAGCTCTTTGATTATTTCAGAACTGGCTGAGAGAAGTGTGTGAGGAGAAAGGCTGGGACCACAGCAAATCGCCTCTGGTATGGCGGGAGCTGATCGACCGCGGAGGGAAGGGCGTCCTCATAGGGGGCGCCAACGAGTTCCAGGAGTACGTGCAGGCTTACTATGACCTTGAGTCGGCCATGACCAGCGACGACATGCTGAAGTGCGCTGATGAGAACCTCCAGACTAAGATCGAGGTGGATGTGGATCAGAAGGAGCTGAAGTCGCAGAGCACGCCCCTTCACGTGTGTGTCACGAACGCGTCGCAGCCCGTGTCTTACAGCCTTGTCACCAGGATCGTCAGCGGGGAGGTCTTCGGAGAGGACGCCGAAATAGCACTTCATCTCCTGGATGAGAAAAAAAATGCTGACCGTCTGTCAGGGATGGAGCTGGAGGTCTATGACCTGGCCGAGCCTCTGTTGAGACAGGTCTACGTCACGTCGGACCCGCGGGAGGCTTTCGCCGACTGCAGTGTGATCATTCTTCTCGACAGTGTCGACAGACAGGAGGAGGAGACAAGAGAGAGCTGGTTGGAAAGAAACGCGGATCATTTCTCGAACTATGCCAAAATTATTAACGAAAGGGCCGGCAGAAACTGTAAGGTGCTTCTATCTGGGAGTGGGCCGATAAACTTCAATGCGTACATGATGATCAAGAATGCGCCGAACGTGCCCAGACAGAACATCGTCGGGTTGTCGCGACTGGTGGAGAACCGCGCAAAAGCCGTGATGGGCGAGAAACTGAAGGTGAACACCGCTGACGTCGTCAACGTGATCGTCTGGGGCAGCGTCAATGGGTGTCACTACATCGACGTCAGTGAGACGCGCGTCCACCGGTACGACGGCGCCATCTGGGGGCCTCCATCTTTCTCCGTGTCTGCAGTGGAGATGGTGCACAACACGGCCTGGCTCGAGAAGGACTACATAGAGCTCGTCAAGTCTCGCCATGTGAAGGTCGAGTCTGCAGTCGGACGCAAGTGTGCGCTGGCGGAGGCGTGCGCCATCACCTCGATGCTCAAGCACTGGATGGACGGATCTCCAACAGGGCAGATATTCTCTCTTGCCATTTTCTCAGAAGGTATATCTAGAGGGCGTCAATCCGGCTTTAAAAGGTGGGGGGGGGGCGTGTTAGTGTTTGTATGTGTCTCTCTCTGTGTGTGTGTGTGTGTGTACATTGTGTTTACATTGGGTGTGTGTGTGTGTGTGTGTAAATGTTATAAAGGAATTGAATGAAAATCATAAAGCTACACATTAGTGGTTAAACTTTTAATTCAAGAAAACCGATCCAAATTGCAAATCAAAACATTGATCATGTCTTGACAGTTTAACAAAATAGTTGTGTATGTTTTAAAACTGACCAAAAACAGTATGTCGTGTGTCGCTTTTTTTTCTTCTTTTGTTGTTGCTGTTGTTGTTGTTGTTGGTGGTGTTGCTTTTGCTAAACGAAAAAGTGGGGGGGGGCATTTATATAGATTGTCCCACGGCGTTCAAAAGTGAGGGGGGGCGCATGATTACCAGAGTGTTTTTCGGTATTGTCCATATCATATATTAGGAATAAAAATTGTATTACCAGAGCCTTTTGCGAGCATAATACATTATACACATGAGGGTGATAATCTCTTTATCATATAATGTCAAACTTAATACCAAGTGTGTTTACTGTATGTGCAAATTTAATTCCAGTCAGCCATTACTCTATATTCAAATGACATAAGAATATGAGACGCTGTATCTTTTTTGAATGGAAATGACATAAGAATATGAGACGCTGTATCTTTTTTGAATGGAAATGACATCAGAATATGAGACGCTGTATCTTTTTTGAATGGAAATGACATCAGAATATGAGACGCTGTATCTTTTTTGAATGGAAATGACATAAGAATATGAGACACTGTATCTTTTTTGAATGGAAATGACATAAGAATATGAGACGCTGTATCTTTTTTGAATGGAAATGACATCAAACTCGAATGACATCATATTTTGGATATCCTTACATAAAAATAATCCAGTGCTTTACATTTTTTGTTTTCTGAATGTTGGACCACTTTTAGTGTAAAGTTACTATTGAAATGGTTTTGTTTCACTGTGAATGCATACGTCAGTTATGGAGTATCACCATAGTACGTTTATTTAAATGTTAATAAATGTAGTGCCGTGACCTCGATTAATTTACATCTACTTTTGCAAAGTATTCTGAAAGTATATGATCTGAAACATATCACATACTTTGATTACAATGGATATATGCTAGCTAATATATGATAAATATATTTATTATCCACATACAGTTGAATGTTGTTGGAAGGGTCAAATACACAGCAACACTCGAACCAAAAACGAAGTCCTGAGTTACACTTACACGTTGTTGACCAAATGGTTGGGTTGAGCTACCTGATTGGTCGAACACTTTCTCGAGCACCGACAGGGTTCGAGCCAACGGGATTCAACTGTAGGGCAAGCTATTCAGGGAAATATAACCAGTATGACCCACGTGTGTCATATTGATTTCACATGCACAACTAATGACGTAATTTTGTAAAGCAACGTCATAACTTAATGCACCTTCCCCAGTCTTAGCTTTGTGTAGACGCTTATCAAAATTATGTCACAAACCATAGTTTTATCTTTATTTATATAGGCCTAGAGCAGGACAAAACACATTTTTCTTCTCAAGTTGGGGGGGGGGGCCGGGCCCCAGGCCCCCTCCCCCTGGTTCCTAAGAAAAAAAAAAGTTTTATTTAACGACGCACTCAACACATTTTATTTATGGTTATATGGCGTCAGACACGGTTAAGGACCACCCAGATATTGAGAGAGGAAACCCGCTGTCGCCACTTCATGGGCTACTCTTTCTGATTAGCAGCAAGGAATCTTTTATATGCACCATCCCACAGACAGGGTAGTACATACTGCGGCCTTTGACATACCAGTCGTGGTGCATTGGTTGGAAAGAGAAATAGCCCAATGGGATTACCAATGGGGATCACCAATGGGGATCGATCCCAAACCGACCGCGCATCAACCCTTGGTTCCTAATATGCCTGAATAGTAGAAGTCAAGTCTCAAATAGTACTTGCTCATCCATGTATCTGAAACAGTAGAAAGCCCTGAATGATTTTCAGTCTTTTATGGTATGTGCTGTCCTGTCTATAAGATGGTGCATGTAAAATGCCTTGTTTCTCAGGTTACAGACTCTGTGACAACAGTATGTTTATTACAAAACAAAACAAACAGAAAATCTGTTATTGGTCAAAGTGTATCATTATAACAGGGACCCCATCGGTGGACCCAATGAGCTATTTTTCGTTCCAGCCAGTGCACCACGACTGGTATATCAAAGGCTGTGGTATGTGCTATCCTGTCTGTGGGATGGTGCATACAAAAGATCCCTTGCTACTAATGGAAAAATATAGCAGGTTTTCTGTCAAAGGGTATGACCAAGTGTAGGCCTATGACATCCAATAGCCGATGATTAACAAATCAATGTGCTCTAGTGGTGTCGTTAAACAAAACAAACGTTTAACTTTTTTTATAACAGTGAAAGTGATGAGTGTTATTTAGGCCTATTTTTGAGGAGAGCCTTAGCATTATAAAATAGGGCTAGCTCTAGGTTATCAGAAAATTTTGCCAAATTATTTTTAAAATGCAAAACCTATAGCCATTTTCCAGCAAAATATCAATTCTATTAAACAAATTGTTTTTGCCAAATTAAAATCAAATTCGCCAGTTCCTAAAATTTGCAGTCGGCAAGTGGCAGAGCTAGCCCTGCAAAACATTACATGGGTGGGGATAAGGGGGGGGGGGGGGAGTGTATAAAATATGCTAAATTTTGCATTGCCGTACATAACTGTTGAACAGCCCCCTGTTTTATTTATGTATTTCAGGTTGGTACGATGTGCCCGAGGACTTGGTGTTTTCCTTCCCGGTGACTCTCGACCCGAAAGGCTACTGGAATGTGGTCCAGGACATCACACTCACTGATGAGACGAAGGCCAAACTCAAACTTAGTTACACGGTAAACAAAGCAACCTCTTCCACTGTTCAGATATTGTCTAGCCTTACAAGTTCGTGTCAGGCCCCTGAAAATCACGAGAGTGACAGTTTCGTTCGCGCGTCGCTTGCGTAAGTATAGCTTTGCGTAACCCATCTTTCGTACATGCGTCACTTGCATAAGTACAGTTTGCGTAACCCATCTTTCGTACATGCGTCACTCGCGTAAGTACAGTTTGCGTAACCCATTTTTTGTTCACGCATTGCTCGCGTAAGTACAGTTTGCATAACCCATTTTTTGTTCACGCATTGCTCGCGTAAGTACAGTTTGCATAACCCATTTTTCGTTCACGCGTTGCTTGCGTAAGTACAGCTTTGCATAACCCATTTTTCGTTCATGCGTCACTCATGTAAGTACAGTTTGCGTAACCCATTTTTCGTTCACCCGTCGCTTGCGTAAGTACAGTTTGCGTAACCCATTTTTCTTCACGCGTTGCTCGTGTAAGTACAGCTTTGCATAACCCATTTTTCGTTCACGCGTTGCTCGCGTAAGTACAGCTTTGCATAACCCATTTTTCATTCGCGCATTGAATTTATGACATCATTCACATGGTCATGATGGGTTACGTAAAAACAAAATGGGTTACCTGAAATTGTTTTTGCAAGGGGATGGACATAGCCCAGTGGTAAAGCGTTCACCTCATACGTGGTCGGTCTGGGATCGATCCCTGGCGATGTACCCATTGGGCTATTTCTTGCTCCAGCCAGTGCACCACGACTGGTATATCAAAGGCCGTGGTATGTGTTATCCTGTCTATGGGATGGTGCATATAAAAGATCCCTTGCTGCTAATCAAAAAGAGTAGCTCATGAAGTGGCGACAGCAGGTTTCTTCTCTTAATATATGCGTGGTCCTTAACTATATGTCCGACACCATATAGCCGTAAATAAAATGTATTGAGGAAGGAAGAAATTTTTTTATTTAACGATGCACTCAACACATTTTATTTACGGTTATATGGTGTCAAACATATGGTTACGGACCACACAAATAATGAGAGAGGAAACCTGCTGTCGCCACTTCACGGACTACTCTTTTCGACTGGCAGCCAGGGATCTTTTATATGCACCATTAAAATGTGTTGAGTGCGTAGTTAAATAAAACATTTCCTTCTTGTTTTTACGAAACCGATAAATGGTAGAAATTCTCAGAGGCGTGAAACTATTTACATGGTAAATAAAACAATCCACTTCCATTGTTAGTACATTAATACCCGGTAAGTCCTTTGGGAGATGGTTTTCCTGACAATAATGGAAAAACCCCTAAAAAAATTCCCAATCCTTGGTAGATAAAAAAACCCATCTACAAAAGGACGAATGAATTAATGAATGAATGAATGAATGAATGAATGAATGAATGAATGAATGAATGAATGAATGAATGAATGCATGAATGAATGAATGCATGCATGAATGAATGAACGTTTAACGACACCCCAGCACAAAAATACACATCGGCTATTGGGTGTCACAAATGGTAGGTAAGTACATATAAGTAAGTGTAGGTAAGTACATATAAGTAAGTGTATATGAAAATATTATTTATAAATAATTATGTAAAACCACAGTGTAAGGAGCTGTGAGGGAAAAGTATAATACAAAATTCCAGAAACATTTTCTAGTTCAATCAGTCTTATAATTTTTTTTTTTTATTATTATGAAATTCACTGCATTTTATTTGTGTACCATCGTGTCAGCCCACCACAACTACCTTGCTCACACAATGATATTTCTTACACACCGGGTAAAGCCTACCACAGATGAGAGCTGTCAGCTGAGCAATAAGTTACTTGAGATTTTTTGCACAGCTGTTGCTTTGCAGGAGCGGGATGTAGCTCAAGCGGTAGCGTGTCCGCCTGTGATGTGATCAGTCATCCTTAGTAAAAACTGCTATTGTTTTGGAATAAAGGCAAGTTTTGTTAAGATTCTTCAAAATTACACCTATTGAACATAGTTGCAGCCATTTTAAGTATTAAAATATGCAATATCGATCTGAAGATCATACGATTAGCAGACATACTGTTCTACTCGTGAAAACCGTATGAAGTGTTTCAATAATATTTTGTAAGCCTTCATTACGAGATTAGGCCTAAAAACAATAAATAATAATAATAATGATAAATACTATTGTGTATTTCTGGAATCGTACCAAACAAGTTAAGGCAGGTAGAATAAGTCGGTTGTTTGGTGGTTATGGTTAGATTTGTTTTTTCATACCATATTTACTCCTCTTTTGAGGCCATCCTTAAAAATGTTTTGTTTTGTTCATTTGCTCATGATTTACAAAAACCCACCCTAAAACGTTTAAATAAAAATAAATTATTTATCTTTTTTCTCTCTTTTCTTTAAAAGTTGTGGGGCTACCAATTTTTACTAAGGGCTACCAGATTATATAACCTGGTAGCCCGGTGGGCTACCAATGAAAAAACTTACGGTCAAGGCCTGCTTACCATTTGCCGTTTGGGCCATTTTCCATTCCATCCAGTGGTTCACAACTGGTTCATCAAAGGCCGTGGTTTGTGCTATCCTGCCTGTGGGAAGCGCAAATAAAAGATCCCTTACTGCCTGTCATAAAAGAGTAGCCTATGTGACGACAGCGGATTTCCTCTGTCAGTGTCAGAGTGACCATATGTTTGACGTCCAATAGCCAGTGATAAGATAAAAAATCAATGTGCTCTAGTGGTGTCACTAAATAAAACAAATGACTGTTTATTTACAGGAACTGATTGAAGAAAAGCAAGTAATGTTTCCGCCACCGGTTGTCGAGTTACAAGAGTCGGCTAAAGTCAGCGAAACAGACACACAGAGCAACAAGCAACAGACGCCCGATCAAGTGGCGAGTGGGGGCACGGAAACGACAGAAGGAGGACAAAGCAAGGAAGTGAAAGAAGGAGAACAGGAAGTACAAGGAGAGCAGGGAGTGAAAGAGGAGGACACAGAAGCAAAAGACAAGGAAGAAGAAAGTGAAGAACAGAAGGACGCTAAAGGTGTGTACCTGAAATGCTTCTCAGAGGTCCTAATTTTCAACACACTGTCCCAGACCCTTTCCTCGCCCCATGCTGTCATATTTCCAGTTGGCCATATTTGTTTTCTAAGAAAGGGGGTCAGTTGAGTGCTTGCTTGAGGTGCTTGCTGGCGACCATTTAGTTGTCCACTTTTGCCATTTTGTTGCATAGACTGCCCTCTAGCCTGAAACCAAGACATATAAACCAGGCAGGGCTTGAGGCCAGTTGACCTATAGATGAATGTGATATGATAGAAGACAATGGGGCGGGATTTAGCTCAGTCGGTTGAGTGCTTGCTTGAGGTGCTTGCTGGCGACCATTTAGTTGTCCACTTTTGCCATTTTGTTGCATAGACTGCACTCTAGCCTGAAACCAAGACATATAAACCAGGCAGGGCTTGAGGCCAGTTGACCTATAGATGAATGTGATATGATAGAAGACAATGGGGTAGGATTTAGCTCAGTCGGTTGAGTGCTCGCTTGAGGTGCTTGCTGGCGACCATTTAGTAGTCCACTTTTGCCATTTTGTTGCATAGACTGCACTCTAGCCTGAAACCAAGACATATAAACCAGGCAGGGCTTGAGGCCAGTCCAGCTATAGATGAATGTGATATGATAGAAGAAAATGGGGTAGGATTTAGCTCAGTTGGTTGAGCGCTCGCTTGAGGTGCTTGCATCACAGGATCGAACTACCTCGGAGGATCCATTCAGCCGATTGGGTTTCTTCTCGTTCCAACCAGTGCACCACAACTGGTCAAAGGCCGTGGTATGTGCTTTCCTGACTGGGAAATTTAAACTTTTTTTTCTAAGATTGACATATTTCTTTTGACCTGTTGTTTTAAAAAAATAACAGCAGGCTGTATGTTAGTTACTATTTCGAGGTCTGAAATAAGCATATACTGTATATGATTATATTGTGTCTGCCCACTCTAGCCTGAAACCCCATTACAAATATTCAGATTCGAGCATTTTCATTTAATTCGGACAAAAATCAGCCTGCCCCTACAAAAATGGGAGCTCGTCTGCCTATGTTTGGAATAAAGGATCTTGTTAGGTACAAGTTATTTATGCAAAGATTTTGCATGGAATTGATTAATTTGTAGTTATTTATTACAAATGTAAAAATAGCTAATGTATATCAGGGGTGTAGGCTGGGGGGGGTTTCGGGGGGTTCGTACAAACCCCCCCGCTGAAGCAAATGGTCCGCTTTCAGAACTAAAACATACAGGTTTATACATATACATATGGAATTTCTGGTGGTGCAAAAACAAAATAGAAAAGGTCCACTTGGTTCATATTCGAACCTCCCCAGGTCCAGTTCATGCTACGCCCTTGTATATATGCATGTAGCACCTTTAAAATCATGTTTTTTTCGCATGCTTCCATAGTGTTATTTTATGAAAATGATAATCATTGATTTATCATAACAACTACGGGCCATATTTGTTACAATAAATATGGGTCCTTCAGCCACATGCACACATTTTAAAGTATTTAATATGTTAATTTAACCATTTCTGGTTTGGTTTTTGTCCATTTACTAACAGATGACAAGTCTGGTGACATTGAAGAGGAACCATCCCAGTAATTCCAGCAGCGATCCAGCACATCTGGCAGAGAAACAAAAAGATTGTCAAAAAAAGTTGGAAGAAATTATTTCAGGATCCTGAGAGAAAAATCTGAAATAATTGTGAGAGTATACCCACGGGCATCACAAGACCTTTTGAACAGTGTTCATTTTTGGTAATGAACTAGTAAAGTTCATGGTTAATATTAAATTTTTCAAAACAAAGAACTTGTAAAACAAAAACAAAATCGTGGAAATGAGGTTCATTTGTACCACCAAACCTCCTCCCCCCCCCCCCCCCCCCACATCTGGTGGCTGGGCCTGAGTAAATCTCTTAATAATAACTAATGATTATAACAGAAGGCTTAAAGCTACCAAGGAGAGATCCGAATTAAAATAGCCATCGCCGGATGATAAATATGAAAAAGAAAAAATCTATCTACGAGGAATGAATGAATGTTTTATTCAACAATGCACTCAACACATTTTAATTATGGTTATATGGCTTTGGACATACGGTTCTACCTACAAGAGTCCAATGGTTATCTGTATTGGTGTTAAGGCGTGTACAGAATAATATGTTTAGAATGTAGATAAAGATAATATCCACTGGCATGAAACAGTTACGTTAGCCTGCAAATTATTTTTTTTAAAGAGAAATCATATTTATGCATTATTCCTAATTTATTAAAACACATGGTTGTTACAAGATGAATGGTGGGGTTTTAAAACTTTTTAATAGAGTTTATTAACTCCAGAAACAAAATTATATGGTGGTGTCAGGGTGAATGTTAAGTTTACACACCAGCATTAATTACTTCATGCATTTCGGTACAATTTCCATGTCAGAATATACTCTGTGAAAAATACAACACTATCGAGAGAATCGGATGACTACTATCTTTATGGAGTGCTCTCAACTGACAAGTACTGTGTAAAAAAATCAACACAGGTCGACCACAAACATTTTTAGGTAGCACCCCACATGCCTGAGCACTGCCTCGTGGTGCTGTTATACAAGTGGCACTATACTACTTTTTATCAGTTGGTACTACATACAACAAGTAACTTCACCCCAATGGGTTATTTAAATATTACAGACATCATCCTATGTGTAATTATCAATTTTTTTTTTTTAAAAAGCATACCAGAATTTTGTATTTTTTTTTATGAGGAATTATTTCCTAAACCAAACTATATTATGCTGCTACAAGAAAAGACGCGACAAATAGTGGCGTGTTGCTTTAATACATGTGTATCTCAATTGAATTTACAAATGTGAGAGGTAACTCCTCTTAATCAGCAATAGTTTATCCACACAGGACTTGTTTGTTGTTATTTATGTAAGATATATTTTTTTGTGAATACCTCAAGACATTTTTAATTGTAAATAAAATAAATTTTGTCTTTTTTATTGTTGTGATATTCTTTATATATTTATTTTATGGTGGGTTTTTTCCATTTAATCTGTTAGCTATTGAGGGGAAATTTGTTTAACGACACCAGTAGAGCACATTGATTTATTAATCATGTCAAACAGAAATAATCAAATCTTACAAGTTACTACCCTAGTAAAGGAATGAAATGTTTTATTTAACGATGCACTCAACACATTTTATTTACAGTTATATGGCATCAGACGTGGTTAAGGACCACACAGATATTGAGAGAGGAAACCCACTTTTAGCCACTTCATGGGCTACTCTTTTCGATTGGTAGCAAGGGATCTTTTATATGTGCCATCCCACAGACAGAATATAGTACATACCACGGCCTTTGTTACACCAGTTGTGGAGTATTGGCTGGAATGAGAAATGGCCCAATTGTTGCACTGACAGGGATCGATCAGACTGACCGCGCATTGAGCAGGCACTTTACCACTGGGCTACGTCTCGCCCCCTCAGTTCAAAAGTACCCTTCAACAAAAACACAGATATGAAAAAGCACATTTCCATGCGCAGAATCACATTAAAGGCATACTGTCATGGATTTAAGGACCTGATTTCTCTAAAAATGGATAATAACTAAAAATTACATTAATTGTTGGAAACCAAATCTAGCTATTGCATGACCTTAACTGAATCATGATGGAATGAAATCCATGTTGACCCTCTCGGCAGTTTTAGTTTTTGAATTATGGACCATTGCCATAATTTAATTATTTTTACAAAATATCTTTAATAAATGGAGTATGGTGGTTATGAAGATGGTTGAATAAAGTACATTTAGGGACATATCAAATTATTTTTATTCAGGTAATACTTGGTTAGACCATTAAATAAGGTCAGTGGTCTGTGACAATATGCCTTTAATGGAAAGCTGGCTGTAGACCACATAATGATGTATGATGGAAAATTTCCACAAGTTTACCATAAATAAAAACACAAAAAACTACCAGACTGAGTTTTTATAAAAATAATTTATTGCACATATACTTAATTGTTTTACATATAATGTTTTATAAATATCTAACATAACAACATATTACAAATGTAATAACATTTATTTAAACATGAATCTTACACAATCCGACATCATGTGACCATGATTTTAAACGTCTTGTGAAGTTGGATGAGATGCACCGAACAAGGCGTATGAATGGTCAGTACTGCTTTTTAAGTTTTGTTCTGTTCAGTCAGTCAATGAATCAATAATCAGATACATTCACTGAAGGTCCAAGCACACATGCCTTGGGCACATCTTCAGAATTCCACAAGTAATGTGTTCAAAATAGTACGGGGAAGGAGAGGTATTCCACAAAGCAATCTTAAGCGTTAAGATCACTTCGAGAGCATATATTATCCATCATCGATTTCAGTTTATATCACTCAAGTCTTTTGATTAACATTCCAGTACGGTCATAGTGCATCTATCGTATAACGTCATTATATGATATCGAAGTGTTCCGTCCCACTTAACGTTCTAGTGGGATATAATACTTTGATATGAACCAAAGTATCTTTAAGGGTAATATATCATATTATTATGGACACACATTTTACAAGTTTGAAACATGTACTGATTATTACATAAGCGTAATTCAGGCAAAAAGGATGAAGATATTCTGGCAAAATGTGCTAATCTCAGATCTTTTTACCATGTATTTCTATTATTCTACTCGCAATATTAGTTGTAATCCATGTAGAAATGTGTAATGATTCGTTTATAACCCTATATAGCTCTTTGGCAGTAATGCTAATATGAATAATTGTTATTATTCAGATTTGGGCATTTTCGTTTAATTTGGGCAAAAACCAGCCTGCCCTTCCCACTACAAAAATGGGAGCCTGTACGCATATAGATTGTTATCCTGGAAACCGGAAACCAGGAAGCCCAGAAATATTTTTCTGCAACATCAGTGGAATGTAGAGGGATGGTAATAATCGATCTTCACGAAAGAGAAGAGTTATTTCTTGGTGTACAATTCGTTCCTCATGGCGCGCACCGTGTCGACGAGCTGTTTGTCCGTGTTCACGCATTTGGTCAACACGAAGTTCAGTTCCTCCTCATTGCGGTTCTCAAGCGCAGTTTCTGCTGCCTCCTTTAGCTTCCTGAAAGTAAAAATAATCTTTCTATCGATTAACAATGTCACAACAGCACATTACCACTTATGAAACAGTCCTTGAATAATAAGCTGTAGTCTGCATAACCAATTAGCAGGTTACATGGTCTTTCTCAGTCATAACCGATTCAGTTTAAGTTTATTTTTGTTTTAAAATGACACCACTAGAGCACACTGATTTATTCATCATCGGTTATTGGATGTCAGACATTTGGTAATTTTGATGTATAGTCTGAAGAGAGGAAACCCGCTACATTTTTCCATTAGTAGCAAGGGATCTTTTATATGCACCATCCCACAGACAGGATAACACATACCAAGACGATCTTTGATATAATCAGTCGTGATGCACTGGCTGGAATGAGAAATGGCCCAAAGGGACCACTGACGGGGATTGATCCCAGACCAACCGCACATCCGGTACGTGCTTTACCACTGGGGCTACATCCCGCCCATAACCGACTCAGTTTCAAAATTTCAGCTAGGTTGTGAATGAGAATGGTTCGTGCTAAACGTTGGACAAATGGATCACATTAAATGAAATTCAACAGGAGGTAAATGCAATTGAAATGGTGTCAATAAGAATTTTTAACATCAAAAGAAATTCGATAAAACGTAATTAGAAACTAATTTGTTTAGGTGTTATTTGTTGCAGTAAGCACAATCACCTGAACAAATTGTGAAAGCCATGCATCATGAACGTACATACTATCGGTTATGGAAAAACACCAAGATGTAACCAGTACCAGACTTGACCAACGATGTAACAGCCCTTATACAGTAGTTGCAAGGTACTGGTACAGATGGAGTTAGAAAACAATAGGTCCACCGATGGGGATCAATCCCAAGTCTCAATAAAAAATAATGCTGTATTCAAATCTATCGAGAACTTCATTATAAATAGGAAATGTTTTGAGATTAATTAACCATTCACCTTCTTTCTGTCTCTTTTGACATCTAATTGTAAATAATGTACAATGGGCCCCCGTCATTAGAAATGCCGCACATTGCAAGCATCATATGTTTATCCCGTTTACCTCTTCTTCCTTCTATTTCCTCTTTGTTCATAAATTTGGAACAACATTGGTGTAGGAAGCGGGGGGAGGGGCTTTATATATTTATACATATGTGTGTGTGTGTGTGTGTGTGTGTGTGTGTGTATATACATATATACATATATACATATATATATACATATATATATATACATATATACATATATATACATATATACACATATATACATATATATACATATATATACATATATACATATATATACATATAATATATATATATATATATATATATATATATATATATATATATATATATATATATATATATATATATATATATATATATAGTCAAACTTCGATCACTCCACCTTCGATCTCTTGATCTGAAGCGACGGTTCCGGCCGAGATGCTATACAAGCTAGTAATAACGACCTTCGAAACTCAAACTTCGAAAACTCGATAACCTCGATCTCTCGACCGTAATTCTTTGGTCCCACCATAAAGATTTAATAGAGTATGCACCTATAAAACTCGACGCATGTGGATTGATCAAACCGTCGTTGCCAATATTATTTTGAAGACAAATGTATTGTCAATCATGTTAATCAAGCGAAGCTCAGCGCCCGTCTCGGGTGGTCCGGGCTGTCGACGAGTAAGATGATAATTACAGAATAATAGATCGCCGACTAAGCAGAACGAAATGATCCTTTGTTGGCGGTTGGTGTTCGTCCGTGGTGGAGAGCCTCGCTACATAAAACAAAATTACAGACCAGTCTGGTTAACTTCAAAGAGCATTTGTAATAATTGTTAGCGCTGTTTGTTTTTACTCTCAAAGGTGTGAATCGTGTCAAACTAGCTTTTCTATTTATGTATCAGTTAATGTTTATCAATTACTAGTCATTTAGTTATGTTAAAAATTGATACATCACAGATCGAGCAATCTGGGGAAGGACCCGGTAACGTGGGGTTTGCCAAATCGGTTTTAAAAAGTTCTGCTTGTTATTCAAGCAATTTTGCGTAGGGCCCAGAAATGGTGGTGGGTGGCCAGATTGGAGAAAGAAAGTAGAGGTGCGAAGCGTAAATAATTTTGTGTAATCGGCATTCAGTGTTTTGTTTGTTAGTTACGTTCCGCCATGTTTTGACATCTGTAAAATACGTCAACGTTACTTTCTGTTATTTATATATGTATGTAAATGCCTTCTCTTTTTTTTTTCTGTCAATAAATACATGTAGCCTATATCCCCAAGCATATATTTCAAATTCATCTGGGTTATCTTTTTTGTTTTATTTACTTACTTTTACAATATACACAAAATGAATGTACCAACAGCTGGGGTGGGGTGGGATCGGGTGGTCTGGGGTGAGATGACTGATATATTAATTCGCCTTCCAACCGGGGATGCATAGTTTTCAGAGTTCAGAGGTAGGCAGTTAAGCGCACGCTTCTTACAATAGTAAGCGAAATCAACCAGCTGCAATACAGTTTCAAATTTGAACTCTTATATATTAATTTCGAAAACTCAAACTCCCTGAAACTCGAACTATTTCCTCATCCCCTTCAAGATCGAGTTATCGAAGTTTGACTGTATATGTATATGTATATGTATGTATATATTATATATGTGTGTGCCCCCACACTTTTTAGCACCTTCCTACATCCGTGAACAAGTTATAATCATGTTTTATGTAAAATGTTGGGAGAGGCCTAATATAGCAGGGATTCTAGATTATGGTAGCCCCACTACCATGGCTAGTTATATTCAATGTTGGGCTAGTAAATAACTAATATTGCCATGCCCGACGGCTAGTGAAAAAAAAGTTGTCAAATACTGCATTTAAGTCTATTTTGTAAATATGAATTTCCTGCCCACAATCGCACCCCCCAATCTTAGTGTTTTTAATGTCTATCTCCCTCTTTAAGCAACATATCTGATTATTACACTTAGTAAAATTGTATTAAGTAAAGTAGGGCTAGTACATTTTTTAAATCACTGATCCCATGGCTAGTGGATTTTGTAAAAATTCCAGAAGCCCTGTATAGGCTATCACCTGTTGGCCAATCCCCAGACTGCTACTGTTGTTTGAATGGCAATAAATATTGTTTGCACCCTTCCCATGAAACATCCGGCAAAACCTCGACCCATGATGTACACGACACTCCTGTTATACCCAATTCCATTATAAAATATATCCTAGATTTCTATCCCACCTACAGGCACCCTGGCCCTCCCAAAATTTTGTTTGTCATTTATGCATATGACGCTCGCAATGTGCAGCATTTCTAATCACCTGGGCCCATATTTTCGAAGCTATCTTCAGGGATGTGAGAGGGGCTGGAACAAAGACACTTACTGCTCATCTTCTTTCTAACCAAGTGGAACAAAGGCTTTCAAATAGCATATCCTGAATTGGACAAAATTGACCAATCACAGCGAAGCTGCTGAAATCCAGCCACGGGAATGTACTACATGCAATACTACTTGCGATTGCGCGATACTACTTTCAATTTAACTCTTGTGAGCAGCACGATGTCTCCGTAAGCCAAAAGGTGCATCTTTCTTCTTCTTCTTATTTTTTTAAAGACGAAATGGAAAAGCGCATTTCCGCATAGCTCTCACATCCCTGTGTCTTAGCGCTACGAAATCATAAAACCATCTAACTTATGACATCACTATGGCATGTGCTGTAGTGACATCATAGCCGATGTCAAAATTACCAAATGTCTGATATCCAATAGCCGATGATTGATAAATCAATGTGCTCTAGTGGTATCATTAAACAAAACAAACTTTATTATTTCATAGCCTATGATGGGCTTACGATTTCGTAGCGCTAAGATAGCTTCGAAAATCCCCAGCCTGAAAATATTAAATAAAAAATAAATTTCACTCCCACCTCCATTTTGGAAAGTTCCAAACACTACTCACCCCATTTGTACGAGACATTTCACTTTCTTGTCGGCCGATACTCGGACGAGATATTTCGCCGCTTCCGTTCGGTTGTTTTGCTTCATACAGACTTCCACAAACTCCTGAAACAATTTCAAAATGTTATTACGCTGCGTTCGTTTAATGACCGTGTTGGGGATTGTCTGTTATTTCTTTTACGTTCATTGATGTATGAAAAAGAAAAAAACAATCATCTGCAAACTGAATCAGAAAAGCATTTCAGACTACAGTCAAACCTGTATATAATGGCCACCCAAGGGACCTGATAAAAGTGTCCATTATAGACAGGTAAACCCTTATATACAGGTTCGATTGGCGAATCACAATGGAACTTTATTTTGATGGAAAATAAACCCAAAGCTACAGACATAGCCATATAAGCACATTTAATTTATAATTTTTAAGATGACTGAAAAAGTAGACATAACCTGGGACAAAAAATAAACCAAAAATGTCTTGACAACGATCATCTTGTGACTTATAGCAGGTTCAACCTGTGATTTTGGGTGAAAAATAGTGACCGCTGCCCGTTAAAGACAGGTGACTGTTATATACAGATCAAATAAGGAAGGAAATGCATTGGGGCGATTTATAGTGGCTGTTGCAGGTGACCATTAAGTACAGGTGAACGTTAGACCAGGTTTGACTGTATATGTCAAAATTACCAAATGTTTGATATCCATTAGCCGATGATTAATAAATCAATGTGCTCTAGTGGTGTCGTTAAACAAAACAAACAAACATTTTCATTTGTCACATGTTTGTGGATGATTTCTTCTTTTTTTTCATACCCAGATAAATGTAAAAGAAATAACAGACAATACTTGAAACATACTTACTAATAATGACATTAAAAGTGCATATTTTATTGTGAATTATTATTGGGTTCTTAAACAATAACACTCAGTAAGACAAACTACCAGTTTCATATAAAGTGACGTCATCAGGTATGACGTTCCCCGATGTTACTTTTACGTTCATCGAGAAATGAACAAACTCATGTTGGGATGATGCTAAATTGCAATGAAGGTAACAGAAATTTAATTTTAATACTGTGAATTCACCAGTTCCAAATTGTGAACACGAACTCACCACGTGGAGAGCGTTCAGGCGATTTATAGCGTTCAGGCAATTTATAGACAATCTGCACTGTCACTCTGTTACAACACGACCTCACCACATGGAGAGCGTTCAGACGATTTATAGACAATCTGCACCATCGCTCCAATCTCACACACCACCAACTCAAAATTGAATGAATGATTTGTGTTTGTACCGCCATTTTTTCATGAATTGTGAAGACTGAGACAGAAAATCCTACCCCAGTCCACAAGTTGTGTTCACGGGTTATTTCACCAAACAAACACTCTTCACAACTTGTGAATTGGGAAAATACGATATTCATCACTTCTAATGAAAGCAGCATATCTAATGAACACTAGTGGAGTATTCTATTTGTTACACATCCTCCAAGACGTGTTTAAAAGAAAAGTAAAGTTTGTTTTTATTTAACGACACCACTAGAGCACATTGATTTTTTATCTTATTAGCTTAGTAACTGGTTTAACGTGTCCATATACCACTAGGGTTTCGAACACGCCTATCCCGAGTCCGGCCTTCGATAGGATCGGGGGTCTGACTCGGGAGTATTTTATCTTATCATCGGCTATTGGACATCAAACACATGGTCATTCTGACACTGTTTTTCAGAGGAAACCTGCTGTCGCCACATAAGCTACTCTTTTAAGACAGGCAGCAAGGGATCTTTTATTTGCGCTTCCCACAGGCAGGATAGCACAAACCATGGCCTTTGTTGAACCAGTTATGGATCACTGGTCGGTGCAAGTGGTTTACACCTACACATTGAGCCTTGCAGAGCACTCACTCAGGGTTTGGAGTCGGTATCTGGATTAAAATTCCCATGCCTCGACTGGGATCCGAACCCATTACCTACCAGACTGTAGACCGATGGCCTAACCACGCCGCCACCGAGGCCTGTGTGTTTAAAAGAACTTTACACATCTTGTCCAATTAATATATATTTCTTTATTTACAATGCTGGCGTTTGCATAGTTAACTTCTATGTTACTGGCAGCAATCAGTTTTAAATGTTTCACCACGACTAGTATATCAAAGACCGTGGTATGTGCTATCTTGTCTGTGGGATGGTGCATATAAAAGATATCTTGCTGCTAATCGGAAAAATGTAGCGGGCTTCCTTTCTAAGACTATATGTCAAAATTACTGAATGTTTGACATACAATAGCTGATGATTAATAAATCGATATGCTCTAGTGGTATCATTAAACAAAACAAACTTTTAAATGTTTCACATCCATTAGATAATGATTAAATTAATCAATGTGCTCTTTGTGGTGTCATTAAAAAAAATATTTAAAAAAATATCAGTAGTGTGAAAGTAGATTGATATCTAGCTCATCACCATGGAGCAGCCATACTGCAACTCACCTCCATGCCAATAGGGGGTTTCTTGCTTTTAGAGAATTTTTCCAGTTCTGTCCAGTCCCCAGCTTCTGCTAGGGCACCAGCTCGCAACAACCAATATCTGATGAAAGGAAACAAAATGTAATATCAGTTTTTATTGCCCATATGGTTAAAAATATCTTGGTACATATCAAAGTGATATGTCCCACTAGACTGCCAAGTGAGACGTAACACTTTGACATCATCGAATAGCACAGTACAACCATACAGTAACAAAACCAAATGACTTGAGAGATTATGGGTAATAAATAGGATATTAAAATCGCTGCCATTTCGTATCATGTTTATGTCCCTCATGAAATAATCATGGTACAAAATGGAAGCTCGTTTAATATCCTTTAAATATAAGTATATTTTTATATTTAAAGCTGCAATGTTAAGTATATTTTTATTATTTAAAGCTGCAATCTCGAATATTTTTTATTATTTAAAGCTGCAATCTCTAGTATATTTTTAATATTTAAAGCTGCAATCTCGAGTATATTTTTAATAATTAAAGCTGCCGTTTAAAAGTGTATTTTTATTTCTTAAAGCTGCAGTCTAAATTATCACACATTTAACTAAACTCTTAAACTAAAATTACATCTCACCTCTTGTCTGGCACACGGAACTCCTTGCGCAGCAGTTCGGCTGCCTTGTGGTTACCCTCGACAACCAGGCTGTAGATGGTCTGGTGTAGAGAGAGATCCATGTATGGCCGACTCAGCTCCTCCTCAAACCGACGCTGGTATTTGAGTAACTTCATCTGCTCTTCAGTTTGCTGCAAGACAAAAGTTTGTTTTTGTTTAACAACACCACTAGAGCACATTAATTAATTCTGACTTGCAGTGCACTGGTTGGAATGAGAGAAAAAAACAACAACAATCAGTTGAAATGATCTACTGAGGTGGTTCGATGTTGCGATGCAAGCATCTCAGGTGAGCGCTGCTGCAAGACAAACAACAAAGAATATCAAATTACAGGACTTCAAATTCATTTTGTTCATTAGGAAAAGTTAAAAGTTTGTTTTATTTAACGACAACACTGGAGCACATTGATTTATTAATCCCAGTCGTGGGGACACTGGTTGGAATGGGGGAAAAAAGCAATCAGAGAATATGTTAACCGACACCTAAGCTAATGGAGATTTTTTTAAATTATTATAACACAACAGCACACATTTAAAATTAAGAAGTGTGAACAGTTTCATGTTTTTGTAATATACTAAAAGGCAAAAGTTATTGTGACATGGATTGTTTGGAGTAATAAATTTGTGAATGGATTTATGGATGTAAACCAGAGAAATGTGCATGGAACAGCTCAAAGAAATGCAACCAAGCAGTTGTTGCAGCAATTGCATGCTTTGTGCAAGAAACTAGGAATTTTCGGGAGAAATCCTGTCCAGTGTTCACCATAAAAGGCCAGACATTCAGTCGCAAATCATTGCCACTCTGTGCAGTCTTCAGAAGTCAGAAAAACACCATTAGTGAACTGTTTGATGCAATTTCGTCATGCCACGCCTCAGTGAAAATGACAGATGGCGAGTCATAGGGATGCTTGAATCTGGGACCTCGTAGCGTTACGTCGCACGTCAATTCAACGTCCACAGAAACACCACAGAGCATTTATGGCAATGATATCAACAAAACAACCAGGTCAGGACCGTCCTTGTAGCAGCCGACCAATTGTGACAACCCCTCACCAAGACACATGTATCTTAACCACGCATCTGCGAAACAGGCATTCCCAGGAACTTTCTCCAGCGTTTAGTGGCCTCAATGAGACGACGGTGCTAGGCCTGTATCAATGCTCAAGGTGGACACACTCGCTACTGATTGTGTGAACTTTGCTCTGGACCCGCTCTAGTGATGTGGTTCATTTGCATATGGCAGGTGCACCCTTTCCATGGACTATTGCTCGTTTCCATACCTTCGGACATTTCTCTTTCCATGTTATAACGTTTCATACATGGCAGTAAAAACTTATCATCAATTATCTTTGTCTTTTGTGTGTCACAATAACTTTTGCCTTTTAGTATAAAACAAATTTCAGGAGTCACATTCAATTATGATGACCAGTTAGTAATATGTAAAATATGACACGGCCAGTTTGACCGCCAAGCTCTGTTTAATTTTCAGGGCATTAGAGCATAAGACTAGGCATTGCTGCATGGCTGCTGTTAAATTCGAGCCCTGATTTAGTTTAGATTCACTCATAGCACAGTGACCCAACACAAATTCTAATCATTGACTACCTTGCTTGCAAATTCATTTTTCGCTCGATCGTAGCAGTTTTTAGCTTCTTCCAGTCTTTTGATGCGGTCTTCTAGCATCTACGAAAAAAGAAAGAAATCAGTGGGTATTTGTTTAAATATCAAACAGTCTGGCAATTACAGTAATATATATTCAATGTGAACTTACAGTCTATAATACAGTGATACATGTAAAACTCAATTTGCAACTGTAAATGGTCAAATACAACATAGTTATCCCCTAAATATATGGCAATTGATCTCTTGTGGACACCCCCTCCCCGTTATGTTTTTATTTCATATAGGGTAAGTGTTGCTAAATGCAGTGGAAATTTCTAGGAATAAAACACATTTTCAATTAATTATGACAAATATAATCCATAAAAAATACAGTTATTACACACAGTAATAAAAAAAATACGAAGAGTTTCATTGCAAAACGTGACAAATGCCACTATACACACTCAATCCTAAAAATGTTTTATTCCAAACTACTATAAACACTACGCCAGTTTCTGCGCAATCTGCGATATATCCTCAGACAATCGTATTGCGTTTTGCTGAAAACTGAATTTGAACTTGTTTACGTGTGAACAGTGTCCGAGTGGTGTTCGCACAATGGTTTTTAATATGGTGTATATCGCGATTTGCGATGAAACTCTTCATATGTTTGTGGCCTCAAAAATTATTAAAATAGACCATGCATGCCATGTATATTATGAACCCAGCCACCTATTTCAGATCAGTAGCCTCATATTGCAAAACCAATGAACACCCTGGATACCATGGTAACAGATTAAAGTTTGTTTTGTTTGGCAACACCACAAGGGTACATTGATCAATCACTGACTATTGGAAGGCAGGAAGGAAATGTTTTATTTAATGACGCATTCAGCACATTTTATTTACGGTTATATGGCATCAGACATATGGTTATGGACCACACAGATACTGAGAGAGGAAACCCACTGACGCCACTTTATGGGCTACTCTTTTCGATTAGCAGCAAGAGATCTTTTATATGCACCATCCCACAGGCAGGATAGTACATACCACAGCTTTTGTTACACCAGTTGTGGAACACTGGCTGGAATGACAAACAGCCCAATGGGTCCGCTGATGGGGATCAACCCTAGACCGACCGCGCATGAAGGGAACGCTTTAACCACTGGGCTATGTCCTGCCCTTCACTGACTTTTGGATGCCAAAACATTTGATAATTCTGACATGTAGTCAACATTTTCCCATTAACAGCAAGGGATCTTTTGTATGCACTTTCCAACACAGGACAGCACATACCATGACCATTGATATACCAGTCTTAAATAACAGTATAGATACAAATATTGAATTATGCACAGAATATTCCACTCACCTCTTCAACAAAACTGCGTATAACTTTACAATTGCCGTTGTCGAGGAAGTTATCTTCCTGATAATACAACTCTTCTACTAGTGTAGGATTCTGTTGTTTACAATACTGAACAAAACACAAACATATTGTATTCAAAAACGTGTGTGTACAGATATATATATGTGAGAGGGGGGAGGAAGGGAGGATAGATAGTAGGGGGAGAGAGAGGGAGAGAGACAAAAACAGAGAGCGAGAGAGACAGAAAAAGACAGAGAGGGGAAGAGAGACAGAGAGTGAGAGAAGAGACAGAGAAGGGGTGGGGAGGGAGAGGAAGACATACACAGAGGAAGGGAGGACAGAGACTGCAAGAGAGGGAGGGAGGGAGAGTGAGAAGGGGGAGGGATGAGAGACAGAGAGGAGCTAGTGCAAAGAACGAGGGAGAGAGAGAGAGAGAGAGAGAGAGGAAGGGAAGAGGGAGAGATACCTCCTTTGTACTGTCTCTTTTGCAGAGATAGAGCCAGCAAAGGTTGCAGGAGTTAACAAGGTACAAGATGTATATAGAGAATAATTGGTTTCTGCCTTAAGATACCAGCTTTATCCTGCTAATGTTAAGATGTTATCACTAATTATTACCCATGTAGTGAACACCTGGGTACAGCTTAGAAATTAAGATACGCAAAGCCAGTTGTGTATTAGTATCTAATTTCAGTAAACGTCATCACCTTCCCAGGTTTTAGTTCTATGTATTCGTATGTCTCATTGAATTATGTTGGAAGTAATTATCAGATTTTACATTATTTAAAAGTGGGTAATAAATAAAATAGCACACTCATTTTTGCTAAATAATTTTTTTTAGTAAATTTGTGAACTATTGTCATAAAAGTGTTATGTAGAGAAAATTTTAATAATATTCTATATAACTCACCTGTAGATAGAGGGAGTACGCTATAGGGCTGGTTCGGATTGCCATGAGGAAGTCTCCACTATTTGAGAGTTTCTCCTTCATTCTCAGCAGAACAGTGTACACTGAAAACAAACATACATGTATTGGGCCAAATTTACAACGCCTGTTTATGTCTTACACACACATGAAACTACATATATTTACAATGCTTAAACAACTGTTTATGTCTTACACACACATGAAACTACATACATTTACAATGCTTAAACGCCTGTTTATGTCTTACACACACATGAAACTACATACATTTACAATGCTTAAACAACTGTTTATGTCTTACACACACATGAAACTACATACATTTACAATGCTTAAACAACTGCATAAAACATTTTTTTAAAAACCAGGCTTCTTAAATTCGGCCCAATGTGCACGAAAGAAAACATGTTTACATGTGTATCTGTTTAACAACAAAGTTAAAGAACATTGATTTACTAATCATTGGGTATTGGAAATCAATCATTTGGTCATTGTGATATGTAGTCACAGGTAACCCACTACATTTTTCATCAGCAACAACAAGGGATTTTTTACATGCACTTTCCACTTAAATAAGACAGACATACCATGGATTTATCCAGGATATTTTGCCAGTGTCCCATGTCACTATCCCCACTGTGTATAACTTTCTGTGTCTATATAGATGTACAAACAGAGATCACTATCTCCACCGTCTATAGCTTTCAGTGTCTATACGGTATATATACAGAGATCACTATCCCCAATGTCTATAGCTTTCAGTGTCTATATAAAGAGATCACTATCCCCACTGTCTATAGCTTTCAGTGTTTATATACAAACTGAGATCACTATCCCCACTGTCTATAGCTTTCAGTATCTATAAACAAACTGAGATCACTATCCCCAGTGTCTATAGCTTTCAGTATCTATATACAAACCGAGATCACTATCTCAACTGTCTATGTCTATATACAAACCGAGATCACTATCTCCACTGTCTATAGCATTCAGTGTCTATATACAAACCGAGATCACTATCTCCACTGTCTATGTCTATATACAAACCGAGATCACTATCCCCACGGTCTATAGCTTTCAGTGTCTATATACAAACCGAGATCATTATCTCCACTGTCTATAGCTTTCAGAGTCTATATACAAACCGAGAACACTATCTCCACTGTCTATGTCTATATCTCCACTGTCTATGTCTATTACAAACCGAGATCACTATCCCCACGGTCTATAGCTTTCAGTGTCTATATACAAACCGAGATCATTATCTCCACTGTCTATAGCTTTCAGAGTCTATATACAAACCGAGAACACTATCTCCACTGTCTATGTCTATATACAAACCGAGATCACTATCCCCACTGTCTATAGCTTTCAGTGTCTATATACAAACCGAGATCACTATCTCCACTGTCTATAGCTTTCAGTGTCTATATACAAACCGAGATCACTATCCCCACTGTCTATAGCTTTCACTGTCTATATACAAACCGAGATCACTATCTCCAGTCTATATACAAACCGAGATCACTATCTCCACTGTCTATATACAAACCGAGATCACTATCTCCACTGTCTATGGCTTTAGACAAAGCGACTTGATCTTGTTCCATCTTGAGTAACAGCGGAACTTGCTCCGATGCTTTTGGCTCATAGTCCAACAGCTGAAACAAGATAACACTGGTCAGGCAAACGACCTCTTACAGTTATACATTTCAGTTCAGCTTATTTTCACCATTATATCCAATTAAGGTTCAAGCACGCTGTCCTGGGCATACACCTCAGCTATCTGGGATGTTTGTCCAGTGTCCAGGACAGTGGGTTAGTTGTCAGTGGTTAGTGAGAGAGCAGAGGGTGTAGTGGTCTTACACCTACACACTGAGTCGTTAAAACTCGCTCTGGGTTGGAGCCAGTACCGGGCTGCGTACCCAGTACCTACCAGCCTTATGACCAATGGCGGAACCACGACACCAATGAAGCCGGTTTTACAGTTAAACAGGCAGGCATTCAATGGGCTGCCCCCCCCCCCCCCACCTATCCACTACAGAATAATACAAGAAAGTGCCCTTCTGTGGCCCTGGTATGGCTCTAATATACAGAGAAACACCTCAAAACTTGACCACCTGTAAACCGGAATTCCCTCAAAACCAGATGTATTTTTATGGTCCCTTTTTCAAGTATCAGTACACAATATACAACCTTTCTAATCTGGATACCCCTTAAAACCAGACGTTTTACTTGGTGTCGTGGGTTTCCAGTTTAGATGGGTTTCACTAAATACAGGCATGATATACTAAAAAAAAAAAAAAAAAAAAAAAAAAAAATCAAAGTTAAAGTTAAAGTTTTGTTTTTGTGGGGAACTGTTTGAGACAGAACAAAACCCAATCATAGAAAATGGGTCCACATAGGTGATTTGAACCTTCAATCCAAGCACCTCAGACAAGAAACCCACAGACTGTTATGACACTTGTTATTACACGTATGCTTCATATGGTTTTCATTAACTCTGTTATGTTGAACCATGTGAAATAATAACACTTGTTATTACACGTATGCTTCATATGATTTTATTAACTCGGTTATGTTGAACCATGTGAATAATAACACTTGTTATTACACGTATGCTTCATATGGTTTTATTAACTCGGTTATGTTGAACCATGTGAATAATAACACTTGTTATTACACGTATGCTTCATATGGTTTTATTAACTGTTATGTTGAACCATGTGAATAATAACACTTGTTATTACACGTATGCTTCATATGGTTTTCATTAACTCTGTTATGTTGAACCATGTGAATAATAACACTTGTTATTACACGTATGCTTCATATGATTTTCATTAACTCTGTTATGTTGAACCATGTGAATAATAACACTTGTTATTACACGTATGCTTCATATGGTTTTATTAACTGTTATGTTGAACCATGTGAATAATAACACTTGTTATTACACGTATGCTTCATATGGTTTTCATTAACTCTGTTATGTTGAACCATGTGAATAATAACACTTGTTATTACACGTATGCTTCATATGATTTTCATTAACTCCGTTATGTTGAACCATGTGAATAATAACACTTGTTATTACACGTATGCTTCATATGGTTTTATTAACTCGGTTATGTTGAACCATGTGAATAATAACACTTGTTATTACACGTATGCTTCATATGATTTTCATTAACTCGGTTATGTTGAACCATGTGAATAATAACACTTGTTATTACACGTATGCTTCATATGATTTTCATTAACTCTGTTATGTTGAACCATGTGAATAATAACACTTGTTATTACACGTATGCTTCATATGATTTTCATTAACTCTGTTATGTTGAACCATGTGAATAATAACACTTGTTATTACACGTATGCTTCATATGATTTTCATTAACTCTGTTATGTTGAACCATGTGAATAATAACACTTGTTATTACACGTATGCTTCATATGATTTTTATATTAACTCGGTTATGTTGAACCATGTGAATAATAACACTTGTTATTATACGTATGCTTCATATGATTTTCATTAACTCTGTTATGTTGAACCATGTGAATAATAACACTTGTTATTACACGTATGCTTCATATGGTTTTCATTAACTCTGTTATGTTGAACCATGTGAATAATAACACTTGTTATTACACGTATGCTTCATATGATTTTTATATTAACTCGGTTATGTTGAACCATGTGAATAATAACACTTGTTATTATACGTATGCTTCATATGATTTTCATTAACTCTGTTATGTTGAACCATGTGAATAATAACACTTGTTATTACACGTATGCTTCATATGATTTTCATTAACTCCGTTATGTTGAACCATGTGAATAATAACACTTGTTATTACACATATGCTTCATATGGTTTTCATTAACTCTGTTATGTTCAACCATGTGAATAATAACACTTGTTATTACACGTATTCTTCATATGATTTTCATTAACTCTGTTATGTTGAACCATGTGAATAATAACACTTGTTATTACACGTATGCTTCATATGGTTTTATTAACTCAGAGTTGGATATGTTGAACCAGGTGGATATGGCCACAGTTTAGGCTGAAGCCCATAAAATATTTGCAATGTAGCAGCCAAAAAGTAAAAAAATGGAGGGACATCAATAGACAGATGATTTTCGAATTAGCATTTTAGAGAATTAGTAATGAAATAAAAAATTATTATATTCACCAATTTTGCGAGCGACAAATTAAACACTATGTTTACCTTGATAGCCAGCTGTTTTACCTTGATAGCCAGCTGTTTTACCTTGATAGCCAGCTGTTTTACCTTGACAGGCAGCTGTTTTACCATGACAGGCAGCTGTTTTACCTCGACAGGCAGCTGTTTTACCTTGACAGCCAGCTGTTTTACCTTGACAGCCAGCTGTTTTACCTTGACAGGCAGCTGTTTTACCTTGACAGCCAGCTGTTTTTCCTTGGTAGCCAGCCATTCTACCTTGGTAGCCAGCTGTGTTACTTCAATAGCCAGCTGTTTTACCTCGATAGCCAGCTGTTTTACCTTGATAGCCAGCCATTTTACCTTGGTAGCCAGCTGTGTTACCTCGATAGCCAGCTGTGTTACCTCAATAGCCAGCTGTTTTACCTCGATAGCCAGCTGTGTTACCTCGATAGCCAGCCGTTTTACCTCGATAGACAGCTGTTTTACCTCGATAGACAGCTGTTTTACCTCGATAGACAGCGGTTTTACCTTGATAGCCAGCCATTTTACCTTGGTAGCCAGCTGTGTTACCTCGATAGCCAGCTGTGTTACCTCGATAGCCAGCTGTGTTACTTCGATAGCCAGCTGTTTTACCTTGGTAGCCAGCCATTTTACCTTGGTAGCCAGCTGTGTTACCTTGGTAGCCAGCTGTGTTACCTCGATAGCCAGCTGTGTTACCTCGATAGCCAGCTGTTTTACCTCAATAGACAGCTGTTTTACCTTGATAGACAGCGGTTTTACCTTGATAGCCAGCTGTTTCCTGCCCTGTTCCAGGGCTTCACTAGCGATCTCCTTGAAGGAAACGCCAGGCACGTCTAGCAGTTTCTGAGAGATCGCTCGAGCCAACGTCTCCTCATCCACGCTCTTCTGTTGAACCTGAATGAACAATAGGAAAGGAAGGTTTACACAAAAATTACGTCACAGGATCGAACCACCATAGTGGATCCATTCAACTGATTGTTTTTTTCCTGTTCCAACTAGTGCACCACAAGTTTAAGTTTTAAAACTTAAAGTCAAAGTTTGTTTTGTTTAACGACACAGCTAGAGCACATTGATTAATTAATCATCGGCTATTGGATGTCAAACATTTTGAAATTTTAACATATAGTGTTAGAAAGAAAATCTGCTACACTTTTTCATTAGTAGCAAGGGATCTTTTATATGCATCAAAGTTAAAAAGCACATTGATTTATGAATCATCGGCTATTGAATGTCAAACATCAAAACAAAATCATTAGAGAATTTAACCCAAACCCTTTAAAAATTTCAACATAAACTCTTTAGAGATTTCAACACAAACCCTTTAGAGATTTCAACACAAACTCTTTAGAGAATTTAACACAAACCTTTTAGAGATTTCAACACAAACACTTTAGAGATTTCAACACAAACACTTCAGAGATTTAATTTTCAACACAAACCCTTAAAGATTTCATCACAAACTACTTAGAGATTCAACACAAAAACTCTTTAGAGATTTTAACACAAACCCTTTAGAGATTTCAACACAAACTCTTTTAGAGATTCAACACAAAAACTCTTTAGAGATTTTAACGAACACTTTATAAATTCAACACAAACTCTTTAGAAATTTCAACACAAACTCTTTTAAATTAGAGAATTTAACTAACATTTTATAGATTTTAATACACACTTTAAAAATTTCAACACAAACTCTTTTAGAGATTTTAACACAAACTCTTTGGAGATTTCAACACAAACTCTGACCTTGTAGCATGCCCAGTGTGCGAGTATCCGGCTGGATCCCTCGGACTCTGGTATTTTCAGATACTGGCAGATCTTGATGGCCAGACAGAAGAGTTTGCGCACGACGAGCCGATCGATAAGAACGGGAGTCGTCAGGTGCTCCAGTCTGGTGCAGGAGTTCAGGAAGATATTTTCTTACGTCATTCACTATTTAGGATAACACACACTTAACACTAATAACACACACATGTTATATCGATTTAAAAACATGTAAACACTTGACCACATGTGTTATCGATTTAAAAACATGACTGGCTGCTCCTAGGTAATGAACCGGTCACAACAGCCATACCATACAGTGAAAGAGAATGATCAATATTGATTGATCTATGATGTAGAAGTTAACTTGAAATTGATTACTCTGTGACATATAAGTTAGTTGAGAGAGAGAGAGAGAGAGAGAGAGAGAGAGAGAGAGAGAGAGAGAGAGAGAGAGAGAGAGAGAGAGAGAGAGAGAGCGAGAGAGAGAGAGAGAGAAAGAGACAGAGAGAGACAGACAGACAGAGACAGACAGACAGCGACTGAGAGACAGACATGAAGACCAGCACAAAGAAAGAGGAAATTTGCTGCCATCATATAGGTTACACCTTCAGAAAAACACCAAGGAATCTCTAACATGTACTTCCCAACAAACAACAACACTACAAACCACAGCCTTTGATCCATCAGCCTTTGGGCAGTAGTTGCCAGGATTAAACTTGTCTCCCCTCCAATCTGTCCTTGTGAACAAGCCGCAGAAACTGTTGAACACATCCTACAATACAGCCAACAACACAGCCAACTCAGAGATGCTCACTGGCCAACACCGAAAAACACAGAAGAAAAACTTTATGGAGACCAGGAATCCCTCCGTGTCACTGTGAGATTCATCCTGGCAGCAAACATCTCCCTGTGATATCATTACAAGAAGGAACGAAAAGAAGAAGAAGAAGAGGAGTTGGAACAGGAAAAGGAACCAGTGTTAAACAAGGATACTGTGCATATGTGAGGGGAATCCCCACTGAGAGACAAAGACAGACAGACAGACAGATGAGAGACCAGTAAAGAAACAGGAAATTTGCTGCCATCACAAAGGTTACACCTTCAGAAAATCACCACGGCCTTTGATCATCCAGCCTTTGGGCAGTAGCTGAAACAGAAAAATTAACCAGTGTGAAACAAGGATACTGTGTGTATGTGAGGGGAATCCCCACTGAGTGATGTTTTGTCTGGTTGAGGACTCGTAACATCTGACACATGTTTACAAATGCCGCTGGTTGATAGTCGGTCAGAAAACACTTGCCAAATGATGCAGCCTGAAAAAAAAAAAATAATAAAAAAAAAAAACATTCTGGCATAACTTACAGAATAATAATAAACAAATATTTAATTATAATGTAAAAACAAAAATAATAATTTCCTTCTGTTTGCTGTTTAAAACTTGATGGCCTATTTTAAAATGGTCAAATACATGTACTAAAAATATCCAACAGATATTTTAAATACTATTTAAAACGATCCAACATTTAAATATGGTGATGAAATTTAAATGTTAAAGAAATATTAGAAGTACCCAACCTTAAATGTTAAAATATCTAAGTTTAAATCCTAAAAAGTATCCAAGCTTAAAAATTAAATAATCCAAGTTTAAAAACTAAAAATATCCAAGTTTAATTCCAAAAATATCCAAGATTTAAATACTAAAAAATCCAAGGTTAACGTATTCCAGCTTAAATAATACTAATAATGAGCAAGTTTAAATACCAAAACGACCCAAGCTCACACTAAAAATAACCAAGCCTAAACATGAAAAATACCAAATCTTAAATATCCAAAATATCCAAGCATAAATATTAACAATACCTAAGTATAAATACTAAAAAGACCCATCCTTAAATTATACTAAAAAGATCCAAGCTTAAATACTAAACATAGTCCAGCTTAAATACTAAACAGACCCAAGCTCAAATACTAAAAATATCTAACCTTAAATACTAAAAAAATCAATCTTAAATACTAAAAATATCCGAGCTTAAGTACAAAAAATATTGAAGATTTAAATACTAAAAATAAAGAGATTGCTGCTTTGACACATTTTCTACAAACCCTGAGCAGCTGTTTCTGTCTAGCTGGTTCGAGTTCGTGTCCCGCCGCCTGAATACACTGATCGATGGCTAGATCCAGTCTGTCCTTGATCATACGCACGTACTCGTCCGCTTTCTGACTGCGCTTCTGAAAACGGTCAACACACAAGCCATGTCAGTTGTATGAACATATCATATCAACATATATACTTTCTGAAAACGGTCAACACACAAGCCATGTCAGTTGTATGAACATATCATATCTACATATATACTTTCTGAAAACGGTCAACACACAAGCCATGTCAGTTGTATGAACATATCATATCTACATATATACTTTCTGAAACGGTCAACACACAAGCCATGTCAGTTGTATGAACATATCATATGAACATATATACTTTCTGAAAACGGTCAAAACACAAGCTATGTCAGTTGTATGAACATATCATATCAACATATATACTTTCTGAAACAGCCAAAACACAACCTATACTCTTCAAAAGAAGAAATGCAAAACCACATTGTCGTAACATTTGGAGAATTGATTTAATTATTGAATGGTGAGTCCGATAATTACCAAATGTTGCAGGATTGTTCACAATTCACTCTAGTCCATTGTGAGTAAGTGATAGGACACACCACCAAGGTCAAGGTCATCTGGAGTCAATACCGGGTGTGGCCTCCGCGTGTGTTGACAACTGCCTGGCACCGCCTGCCCATTGAAGCAACCAGAGTACGGATGACGTCCCGGGGGATGGTGGCCCACTCGGCCTGCAAGGCTGCTGCCAGCTCGGGCAGGGTCTGGGGCTGTGATTGTCGCTGTCGGAGGCGTCGGTCCAACTCGTCCCATAGATGCTCAATTGGGTTCAAATCCGGTGATATCGATGGCCAAGGAAGGACATTAATGTTGTTGTTCTGTAGGAAAGCCGTTGTGAGACGTGCTGTGTGAGGCCTGGCGTTGTCATGTTGGAACACTGCGTTGGCGTTGGCCATAACTAGAACGATGTGTGGCCGGAGGATCTGGTCAATGTAGCCCTGTGCATTCAGGTTGCCCTGCACGTGGACCAGGTCAGTTCTGCCAGTGTATGGATGGCTGCCCACACCATGACACTACCCCCGCCGAATCTGTCCACTTCCTGCACGCAGTTTGCCGCATAACGTTCACCACGACGCCTATACACGCGACATCTTCCATCATGACGTCGGAGCAGAAATCGGGACTTGTCACTGAACCACACCTGTCTCCATCGCAGTTGAGGCCATTGTCGATGAATCTGGCACCACTGCAGTCGGAGTCGACGGTGTTGTGGTGTTAAGATGACACCTCGAACTGGACGTCTGGCACGAATTCCTACCTCATGTAGGCGGTTCCGTACGGTCTGGTCGGATATCCTGCGCAAACCTGGTATTGCTGCGGCTGTGGAGGTGGCAGTAGTCAATCGTTCCCGAAGGTGGCGTACCCGGATGTAGCGGTCCTGCCCGGGGGTAGTGACCCGTGATCGACCGGATCTAGGGAGGTCACGTGTTGATCCATGTTGCTGGTAACGGTCCCACAGTCTGGAGATGGTGCTTGGGGACACATGGAATGCCCTGGCAACGGCCGTTCTGGATTCGCCTGCGTCTAGTCGGCCGATGGCATTGTTTCTCTGCGGTTCACTGAGACGTGGCATGTCCTGGATTGTCAACTGTCAGCCAGATACAGAGGCCAGGCAAGCGAACACCCTGCACTTTTATACTGTCGGTGTTCATGTTGCACGTGCAGACAACGCACGTGCAGTGGTGACATGGTTTGCACGTGGCTGCGTTTTTACGATATTCACATTTTGGAACTTTATTGTACAGTAGCTGCGTTTTATCAAATGTAACCGTGGGAATGTGTTTGGGACATGCAATGACCTTATATTCACAAAGCATGAACCGGTAGGAAACATAAAATCGGAGTTATAACCCATTTGTACCCTTTTGCGTTTCTTTTTTTGAAGAGTATATGTCACTTGTATGAACAGTCTGGCTTTATGACTGGAATCATATGAACATATATACTTTCTAAAACAGCCAAAACACAACCTATGTCACTTGTATGAACAGTCTGGCTTCATGACTGGAATCATATCAACATATATACTTTCTGAAACAGCCAAAACACAACCTATGTCACTTGTATGAACAGTCTGGCTTCATGACTGGAATCATATCAACATATATACTTTCTGAAACAGCCAAAACACAACCTATGTCACTTGTATGAACAGTCTGGCTTCATGACTGGAATCATATGAACATATATACTTTCTAAAACAGCCAAAACACAACCTATGTCACTTGTATGAACAGTCTGGCTTCATGACTGGAATCATATGAACATATATACTTTCTGAAACAGCCAAAACACAACCTATGTCACTTGTATGAACAGTCTGGCTTCATGACTGGAATCATATCAACATATATACTTTCTGAAACAGCCAAAACACAACCTATGTCACTTGTATGAACAGTCTGGCTTCATGACTGGAATCATATCAACATATATACTTTCTAAAACAGCCAAAACACAACCTATGTCACTTGTATGAACAGTCTGGCTTCATGACTGGAATCATATGAACATATATACTTTCTGAAACAGCCAAAACACAACCTATGTCACTTGTATGAACAGTCTGGCTTCATGACTGGAATCATATCAACATATATACTTTCTGAAACAGCCAAAACACAACCTATGTCACTTGTATGAACAGTCTGGCTTCATGACTGGAATCATATGAACATATATACTTTCTGAAACAGCCAAAACACAACCTATGTCACTTGTATGAACAGTCTGGCTTCATGACTGGAATCATATCAACATATATACTTTCTGAAACAGCCAAAACACAACCTATGTCACTTGGATGAACAGTCTGGCTTCATGACTGGAATCATATCAACATATATACTTTCTGAAACAGCCAAAACACAACCTATGTCACTTGTATGAACAGTCTGGCTTCATGACTGGAATCATATCAACATATATACTTTCTGAAACAGCCAAAACACAACCTATGTCACTTGTATGAACAGTCTGGCTTCATGACTGGAATCATATCAACATATATACTTTCTGAAACAGCCAAAACACAACCTATGTCACTTGTATGAACAGTCTGGCTTCATGACTGGAATCATATCAACATATATACTTTCTGAAACAGCCAAAACACAACCTATGTCACTTGTATGAACAGTCTGGCTTCATGACTGGAATCATATCAACATATATACTTTCTGAAACAGCCAAAACACAACCTATGTCACTTGTATGAACAGTCTGGCTTCATGACTGGAATCATATCAACATATATACTTTCTGAAACAGCCAAAACACAACCTATGTCACTTGTATGAACAGTCTGGCTTCATGACTGGAATCATATCAACATATATACTTTCTGAAACAGCCAAAACACAACCTATGTCACTTGTATGAACAGTCTGGCTTCATGACTGGAATCATATCAACATATATACTTTCTGAAACAGCCAAAACACAACCTATGTCACTTGTATGAACAGTCTGGCTTCATGACTGGAATCATATCAACATATATACTTTCTGAAACAGCCAAAACATAGGAGGGCGAGACATATAAAAAATCCTGTGCTGCTAATCGAAAAGAGTAGCCCATGAAGTAGCGACAGCGTGTTTCCTCCCTCAATATCTGCGCTTCTGAAAGAGTCAAAACACAAGCTACATGTATGTCAGTTGATGACCCTAGTTTCAACCCCATAAAAATGGACACTAAGTTTAGTCAAACTACAAACCTATGGTATACCACATCGTAACTTTTTAGCATATTAGAAAATGAGTCATTATATTTTGATTTTTAAAAAGAAAAAGTACAGTAAATATATAAATTGGAGATTTTAAAAATAAAGTCCAGAAAAGAAATTAATCTTAACTGTTTATTGCATAACTATTAAAGTTTGTTTTTGTTGAACAACACCACTAGAGCACATTGATTTACTAATTTGGAGGTCAAACATTTGGTAATTTTGACATATAGTCTTAGAGAAGAAACCAGCTATATTTTTCCATTTGTAGCAAAGGATCTTTTGTATGCACCATCCCACGGACAGTATAATACATACCACAACTTTTGATATACCAGTCGTGGTGCACAGGATGAAACTAGAAATAGCCCAATGGGGCCACCAATGGGAATCGATCCCAGACTGACTACGCATTAAGCAAGTATTTCACCACTGGCTTCATCCTGCCCCTATTGCAGAACTGATGCTAACCATCAGACTAAACCTGAAACTTTGAGTGATGTTTAAAATGATTTAAAAAAACGATAATAAAATATGAAACATCGAACCTGAAATTCTCGACAAGCTTCAAACAGCATCGCTCCTGGCTCCATCGATCCAATCTTGAATATCTGCTCGGTTACATCTACACAAGAAAACAGTTTTCTTCATTCTCTTATTTTTATTTTTTTTATTTATTTATATTTATTTATTTCATATGTAGACATAGCAGATGTATGTTTGTATGTTACCAAAATTATGTCATTTATTGTGCACGTGAAATTCTCGACAAGCTTCAAACAGCATCGCTCCTGGCTCCATCGATCCAATCTTGAATATCTGCTCGGTTACATCTACACAAGAAAACAGTTTTCTTCATTCTCTTATTTTTATTTTTTTATTTTTTTTATTTATTTATATTTATTCATTTCATATGTAGACATAGCAGATGTATGTTTGTATGTTACCAAAATTATGTCATTTATTGTGCACGTGAAATTATTATAATACACGTGTGTTATACTGGTTATATTTCCCTGTAAATCTTGAAGTATGTGGATAATAAATATCTTTTTGTAAATTCAGGCTCTAATTAAAAAGCTTACGTGGAACTTTCTGCAGGAATTTGTGAAGTTCGTTGCCACGTTAAATCATTATGACACATGTGTTATACTGGTTATATTTCCCTGTATATCTTCAACTATGTGGATAATAAATATCTTTCTGTAAATTTAGTCTCTAATTGGAGAGCCTGTATATGTGATAAAGAGATAAACAGAGCATTACACGACTCTCCAACCCCAGCCCATTTGATGTGCCCTTTTTTAATTACTTAAAAAAAAATTCATCATCCAAAATATACAACACTTAACACTAGGCCACATTTAACACTTAATACTACACTTAAACTTACGTGGAACTTTCTGCAAGAATTCGTGAACATCATTGCCGAACACTCGCAGCCCGTCCTCCTCTTGGACCAGAGCCACGGGACTGTCAAAATTATACCTGACTTCAGTCAAGGAAACTATTAACTGTTTCAGTAACTCGAAACATGTAATTATTATACTCTTCTTATTATGTAGTAAAAAAACACCTAATATTATTCCAAGAGTGTTGTTTAATTTAATATATCAGTTGTTTAGTCATGGAAACTAATGTTAAAATTTATAATTATATTCTCTTATTATGAAAAATACCTGTTATTACCCATACATGTAGGGCTAAAAATATCTTGGTACGTATCAAAGTGTTACATCCCACTAGAACACCAAGTGGGACGTAACACTTCGACGTCACACAACTTGCGCACTATGACCATATTGGAACGTTAATTAAATGAGTTTGAAATGGATTAATGGGTAATAAATAGGATATTAAACTTGCTACCATTTTGTACCATACTTGCATGAACCAAACAATAATTGTGGTCAATTCTTAAATGAATGCAGAAAAGCAAGCACCTCTCGACTATTCTGATTGCCATATAGTGCATAAATGCAAACAAGACTTAATTATTCTAAATATTTGTTTAAATTATGAAGTTTAACAACATACCACGTCAACACCTTACTGCAGAAGAATTTCATGGGTGTGGGTTTTTTTTTAACCATACTTAAAGCAAAATACTGTAAATATCTACTGGCTTTTAAATAATTTTGTTCGGTGTAGTTCACGTGACAGATTGAACAAAGATATTTTATCCAGTCTTTGTCTGGTCCGACGACAACCATCAGTCGATCCCACAATGCCACAACCGCACCATTGCCACACCTGCAACAACAACAATAAAAAAAAAACAGATTTAAAGGGACATTCCTGAGTTTGCTGCAATGTTTAAGACTAACAGAGACTTTTTAACGATTTTAATTAAATATCAAATATATTTTTCTGCATAACATATTAGTGGCTGTATATTAAACATGTGTCTGATTGTTCTAATATTTGTACTGGGTTAAATTTTGTTTTATTTCCGAAAATATTTATTTTCGCACGTACAAAATTATTTGAAGACGAAATCCAGTTTGGGCTTCTTACAAATATTAAGACGACCAGAAACACATTGAATATACAGACACTGATATTTTAAACAAGAAAATATATTTAATATGTAAGTTTAATCGTAGAAATATTTTATTAGTCGGAAACATCAAACAATGCAGCAAACTCAGGAATGTCTCTTTAATACAACAACATATAGATTTAATATGGACAACAATACGTAATCGCCATTCAGACCTCTGAAAATTAATCACACTTTGTACTAAACATTTATTCCCGACAAATTGGTGATAAATAAACTTGATTTTGTTTAACAACACAACTAGAGCACATTGATTTATTAATCATCAACTACTGGATGTGAAACATTTGGTAATTTTGACATATAGTTTTAGAGAGGAAACCCACTACATTTTTCCATTAGTAGTTTCATTCACATACATTTATATATATCAAAAATAAAAAAGCTTTTAGAGAAGAAAAAAAAAGCTGGTTTAATAAACAGAATAACAAACTCAGTACCAATTATTACCAAAGGTAATCCCTAGTGAAAATGGAGAAAATGAAGGAAGGTATAGTCAAATGACCGGAACTACGGGGAGCATACAGCTGAAGAATTTTAGGCCATCCCATTGGCTGTTGGGATGTTCAGACCAGATCACTTGTGTGTGGTGGGAGGTGCACTTGTTGAGGACAGGTAATGTGGAAAAGCAAAATGTTCATTTGTCACTTGCTAAAGCTCGTGACAAGTGAAAATTATTCCACTCGGTACATAAATTTGATAATAATTGTTAGCTTGTTTATTATCCTCTATTTAAAACTGCTGAAATAATAATATAAAAATAACAAAGCACGAACCAGGCGAGTTGATCAGGCCGCGACCGAGACTTGGTGTTGAACTCGCAGAAACACTTCTGAAAACAGAGAAGACAACGGAAGTTGCACACAGAAAATATTGATAGCTATGAAAACTGTGAAATAATATCAGACCAAAAAATTATAAAATAAAATAAAAATATTAGTAAACATGAATTGTCGTGGACTGATCAGAAGGAAGGAAATGTTTTATTTAACGACACACTCAACACATTTTATTTACGGTTATATGGCATCGGACATATGGTTAATGACCACACAAATATTGAGGGAGTAAACCTGCTGTCGCCACTTCATGGGCTACTCTTTTCGATCAGCAGCAAGGGAATCTTTTATATGCACCATCCCACAGAGTAGTACATACCACGGCCTTTGGTATACCAGTCGTGGTGCACTGGCTGGAGTGAGAAATGGGCCCACCGATGGTGATTGATCCTAAAACGACCACGCATCAAGCGAGCGCTTTACCACTGGGCTACGTCTCTCCCTGGGCTGATCAGCACATTTTCAAAGCTATCTTGGTGCAATTATATTATTAAACTGTCACAGGCTATGACATCATTACATATAGGATATTTCACGTTTTTTGTCAAATATGATTTATCTCTCATCTCGTGAAGTTTGCAACTTGCGCGACGAGTGTGATATGATTGCAAATTTCACGAGATGAGATATAAATCATATTTGACAAAAAACACGGAATTTTCTATTTATTATATAACTTTTGGCAATTTACCTTTATTTTTAAAATGCCAGCAGCAAAATAGTTCCCACTTTCTTACAGTGAAGATAACACTTTCTACAGTGACAATAACACATTTTAGAGTGAAATAGTGAAATTTTCACTCTAAAATGTGTTATCGTCACCGAGTTCACTGATATTTTAAGATATTTCACTAAATGTTATATAATAAAACATACCCTCTAGCCGACGGAAACACGCTACATTTTTCATTAGTAGCAAGGGATCTTTTATATGCACATTTCCACAGACAGGAACACATACCACGTCCTTTGACCAGTTATGGTGCACTGGTTGGAACAAGAAAAAAATCAAACAACTGAATGAATCCACCAAGGTGGTTTGATCCTCTGAAGCAAGCACCTCAACCAACTGATCTAAATCTCACCCCCGTCCATATGTCAGAGACCAAAGCTGTAGTTTAAAACATGTCAGGTATTATTAAACAAACGTCTGTCTGTCTGTCTCTGTTTCTCTTCTCCGTCCATATGTCAGACCAAATAGCTGTAGTTTAAAACATGTCAGGTATCATTAAACAAACGTCTGTCTGTCTGTCTCTGTTTCTCTTCTCCGTCCATATGTCAGACCAAATAGCTGTAGTTTAAAACATGTCAGGTATCGTTAAACAAACGTCTGTCTGTCTGTCTCTGTTTCTCTTCTCCGTCCATATGTCAGACCAAATAGCTGTAGTTTAAAACATGTCAGGTATTATTAAACAAACATCTGTCTGTCTGTTTCTGTTTCTCTTCTCCGTCCATATGTCAGACCAAATAGCTGTAGTTTAAAACATGTCAGGTATTATTAAACAAACGTCTGTCTGTGTCTGTTTCTCTTCTCCGTCCATATGTCAGAGACCAAATAGCTGTAGTTTAAAACATGTCAGGTATCGTTAAACAAACGTCTGTCTGTGTCTGTTTCTCTTCTCCGTCTATATGTCAGACCAAATAGCTGTAGTTTAAAACATGTCAGGTATTATTAAACAAACGTCTGTCTGTCTGTCTGTTTCTCTTCTCCGTCTATATGTCAGACCAAATAGCTGTAGTTTAAAACATGTCAGGTATTATTAAACAAACGTCTGTCTGTCTGTCTCTCTTCTCCGTCTATATGTCAGACCAAATAGCTGTAGTTTAAAACATGTCAGGTATTATTAAACAAACGTCTGTCTGTCTGTCTCTCTTCTCCGTCTATATGTCAGACCAAATAGCTGTAGTTTAAAACATGTCAGGTATCATTAAACAAACGTCTGTCTGTCTGTGTCTGTTTCTCTTCTCCGTCTATATGTCAGACCAAATAGCTGTAGTTTAAAACATGTCAGGTATCATTAAACAAACGTCTGTCTGTCTGTCTCTGTTTCTCTTCTCCGTCCATATGTCAGACCAAATAGCTGTAGTTTAAAACATGTCAGGTATCGTTAAACAAACGTCTGTCTGTCTGTCTCTGTTTCTCTTCTCCGTCCATATGTCAGACCAAATAGCTGTAGTTTAAAACATGTCAGGTATTATTAAACAAACGTCTGTCTATCTGTTTCTGTTTCTCTTCTCCGTCCATATGTCAGACCAAATAGCTGTAGTTTAAAACATGTCAGGTATTATTAAACAAACGTCTGTCTGTGTCTGTTTCTCTTCTCCGTCCATATGTCAGAGACCAAATAGCTGTAGTTTAAAACATGTCAGGTATCGTTAAACAAACGTCTGTCTGTGTCTGTTTCTCTTCTCCGTCTATATGTCAGACCAAATAGCTGTAGTTTAAAACATGTCAGGTATTATTAAACAAACGTCTGTCTGTCTGTCTGTCTGTTTCTCTTCTCCGTCTATATGTCAGACCAAATAGCTGTAGTTTAAAACATGTCAGGTATCATTAAACAAACGTCTGTCTGTGTCTGTTTCTCTTCTCCGTCTATATGTCAGACCAAATAGCTGTAGTTTAAAACATGTCAGGTATTATTAAACAAACGTCTGTCTGTCTGTCTCTCTTCTCCGTCTATATGTCAGACCAAATAGCTGTAGTTTAAAACATGTCAGGTATCATTAAACAAACGTCTGTCTGTCTGTGTCTGTTTCTCTTCTCCGTCTATATGTCAGACCAAATAGCTGTAGTTTAAAACATGTCAGGTATCATTAAACAAACGTCTGTCTGTCTGTGTCTGTTTCTCTTCTCCGTCTATATGTCAGACCAAATAGCTGTAGTTTAAAACATGTCAGGTATCATTAAACAAACGTCTGTCTGTCTGTGTCTGTTTCTCTTCTCCGTCTATATGTCAGACCAAATAGCTGTAGTTTAAAACATGTCAGGTATCATTAAACAAACGTCTGTCTGTCTGTGTCTGTTTCTCTTCTCCGTCCATATGTCAGACCAAATAGCTGTAGTTTAAAACATGTCAGGTATCATTAAACAAACGTCTGTCTGTCTGTGTCTGTTTCTCTTCTCCGTCCATATGTCAGACCAAATAGCTGTAGTTTAAAACATGTCAGGTATCATTAAACAAACGTCTGTCTGTGTCTGTTTCTCTTCTCCGTCCATATGTCAGACCAAATAGCTGTAGTTTAAAACATGTCAGGTATCGTTAAACAAACGTATGTATCTCTGTCTGTGTCTGTTTCTCTTCTCCGTCCATATGTCAGACCAAATAGCTGTAGTTTAAAACATGTCAGGTATCATTAAACAAACGTCTGTCTGTCTGTGTCTGTTTCTCTTCTCCGTCCATATGTCAGACCAAATAGCTGTAGTTTAAAACATGTCAGGTATCATTAAACAAACGTCTGTCTGTGTCTGTTTCTCTTCTCCGTCTATATGTCAGAGACCAAATAGCTGCAGTTTAAAACATGTCATGGTATCGTTAAACAAACGTCTGTCTGTCTGTGTCTGTTTCTCTTCTCTGTCCATATGTCAGATCAAATAGCTGTAGTTTAAAACATGTCAGGTATCATTAAACAAACGTCTGTCTGTCTGTGTCTGTTTCTCTTCTCCGTCTATATGTCAGAGACCAAATAGCTGTAGTTTAAAACATGTCAGGTATCATTAAACAAACGTCTGTCTGTCTGTGTCTGTTTCTCTTCTCCATCCATATGTCCAAGACCGAATAGCTGTAGTTTAAAATATGTCGAGGTATCGTTAAACAAACGTCTGTCTGTCTGTGTCTGTCTGTCTTCTCCATCCATATGTCAGAGACCAAATAGCCGTAGTTTAAAACATGTCAGGTATTGTTAAACAAACGTCTGTCTGTCTCTCTTCTCCATCCATATGTCAGAGACCAAATAGCTGCAGTTTAAAACATGTCATGGTATCGTTAAACAAACGTCTGTCTGTCTGTGCCTGTCTCTTTTCTCCATCCATATGTCAGACCAAATAGCTGTAGTTTAAAACATGTCAGGTATCATTAAACAAGTGTCTGTCTGTCTGTCTGTGTCTGTCTCTCTTCTCCGTCCATATGTCAGACCAAATAGCTGTAGTTTAAAACATGTCAGGTATCGTTAAACAAACGTCTGTCTGTCTGTGTCTGTCTCTCTTCTCCATCCATATGTCAGACCAAATAGCTGCAGTTTAAAACATGTCAGGTATCGTTAAACAAACGTCTGTCTGTCTGTGTCTGTCTCTCTTCTCCATCCATATGTCAGACCAAATAGCTGTAGTTTAAAACATGTCAGGTATTGTTAAACAAACGTCTGTCTGTCTGTCTGTCTGTCTCTCTTCTCCATCCATATGTCAGAGACCAAATAGCTGCAGTTTAAAACATGTCAGGTATCGTTAAACAAACGTCTGTCTGTCTGTGTCTGTCTCTCTTCTCCATCCATATGTCAGACCAAATAGCTGTAGTTTAAAACATGTCATGGTATCGTTAAACAAACGTCTGTCTGTCTGTGTCTGTCTCTCTTCTCCATCCATATGTCAGAGACCAAATAGCTGTAGTTTAAAACATGTCAGGTATCGTTAAACAAACGTCTGTCTGTCTGTGTCTGTCTCTCTTCTCCGTCTATATGTCAGACTAAATAGCTGTAGTTTAAAACATGTCAGGTATCATTAAACAAACGTCTGTCTGTCTGTGTCTGTTTCTCTTCTCCGTCTATATGTCAGACCAAATAGCTGTAGTTTAAAACATGTCAGGTATCATTAAACAAACGTCTGTCTGTCTGTGTCTGTTTCTCTTCTCCGTCCATATGTCAGACCAAATAGCTGTAGTTTAAAACATGTCAGGTATCATTAAACAAACGTCTGTCTGTCTGTGTCTGTTTCTCTTCTCCGTCCATATGTCAGACCAAATAGCTGTAGTTTAAAACATGTCAGGTATCATTAAACAAACGTCTGTCTGTGTCTGTTTCTCTTCTCCGTCCATATGTCAGACCAAATAGCTGTAGTTTAAAACATGTCAGGTATCGTTAAACAAACGTATGTATCTCTGTCTGTGTCTGTTTCTCTTCTCCGTCCATATGTCAGACCAAATAGCTGTAGTTTAAAACATGTCAGGTATCATTAAACAAACGTCTGTCTGTCTGTGTCTGTTTCTCTTCTCCGTCCATATGTCAGACCAAATAGCTGTAGTTTAAAACATGTCAGGTATCATTAAACAAACGTCTGTCTGTGTCTGTTTCTCTTCTCTGTCTATATGTCAGAGACCAAATAGCTGCAGTTTAAAACATGTCATGGTATCGTTAAACAAACGTCTGTCTGTCTGTGTCTGTTTCTCTTCTCTGTCCATATGTCAGATCAAATAGCTGTAGTTTAAAACATGTCAGGTATCATTAAACAAACGTCTGTCTGTCTGTGTCTGTTTCTCTTCTCTGTCCATATGTCAGATCAAATAGCTGTAGTTTAAAACATGTCAGGTATCATTAAACAAACGTCTGTCTGTCTGTGTCTGTTTCTCTTCTCCGTCTATATGTCAGAGACCAAATAGCTGTAGTTTAAAACATGTCAGGTATCATTAAACAAACGTCTGTCTGTCTGTGTCTGTTTCTCTTCTCCATCCATATGTCCAAGACCGAATAGCTGTAGTTTAAAATATGTCGAGGTATCGTTAAACAAACGTCTGTCTGTCTGTGTCTGTCTCTCTTCTCCATCCATATGTCAGAGACCAAATAGCCGTAGTTTAAAACATGTCAGGTATTGTTAAACAAACGTCTGTCTGTCTCTCTTCTCCATCCATATGTCAGAGACCAAATAGCTGCAGTTTAAAACATGTCATGGTATCGTTAAACAAACGTCTGTCTGTCTGTGCCTGTCTCTCTTCTCCATCCATATGTCAGACCAAATAGCTGTAGTTTAAAACATGTCAGGTATCATTAAACAAACGTCTGTCTGTCTGTGTCTGTCTCTCTTCTCCGTCCATATGTCAGACCAAATAGCTGTAGTTTAAAACATGTCAGGTATCGTTAAACAAACGTCTGTCTGTCTGTGTCTGTCTCTCTTCTCCATCCATATGTCAGACCAAATAGCTGCAGTTTAAAACATGTCAGGTATCGTTAAACAAACGTCTGTCTGTCTGTGTCTGTCTCTCTTCTCCATCCATATGTCAGACCAAATAGCTGTAGTTTAAAACATGTCAGGTATTGTTAAACAAATGTCTGTCTGTCTGTCTGTCTGTCTCTCTTCTCCATCCATATGTCAGAGACCAAATAGCTGCAGTTTAAAACATGTCAGGTATCGTTAAACAAACGTCTGTCTGTCTGTGTCTGTCTCTCTTCTCCATCCATATGTCAGAGACCAAATAGCTGTAGTTTAAAACATGTCAGGTATCGTTAAACAAACGTCTGTCTGTCTGTGTCTGTCTCTCTTCTCCGTCTATATGTCAGACTAAATAGCTGTAGTTTAAAACATGTCAGGTATCATTAAACAAACGTCTGTCTGTCTGTGTCTGTCTCTCTTCTCCGTCCATATGTCAGACCAAATAGCTGTAGTTTAAAACATGTCAGGTATCGTTAAACAAACGTCTGTCTGTCTGTGTCTGTCTCTCTTCTCCATCCATATGTCAGACCAAATAGCTGCAGTTTAAAACATGTCAGGTATCGTTAAACAAACGTCTGTCTGTCTGTGTCTGTTTCTCTTCTCCGTCCATATGTCAGACTAAATAGCTGTAGTTTAAAACATGTCAGGTATCATTAAACAAACGTCTGTCTGTCTGTGTCTGTTTCTCTTCTCCATCCATATGTCCAAGACCAAATAGCTGCAGTTTAAAACATGTCATGGTATCGTTAAACAAACACCCCTTGCCTCTGCGGCACAATACACAAACTAACCTGAAGATCGGAGGAACCAATCCAGATACTCCCAGTGTCTGTGAACAGAGCGAGGTATTTACTGTTAAACGAAACCGCCATGGCAACATATGAACCTACATCTGAGATCTCGGGATTCTGAAAAAACAAAAAAACAAAAACAAATGAAGATACCTTTTATCAAATTACATTTAAATTCTAATTGTGCCGAAACCATAGGCATCAACCAGCCATCAATTTATGGAAATTACTAAAAACTAGTGTGAACTGAAAGTTTGTTTTGTCTAACGACACCACTAGAGCACATTGATTAATTAATCATCGGCTATTGCATGTCAAACATTTGTCAATAGGCTTAAAGAGAAAACCTGCTACATTTTTCCATTAATAGCAAGGGATCTTTTGTATGCACCATCCACAGACAGGATAACACATACCATGGCCTTTGATATCCCAGTTGTGGAGTACTGGCTGGAACCAAAAATAGCCCAATGGGCCCACCGACAGAGATTGACCCTAGACCAATCGCGCATCAGGTATCCTGTCCCTACTGTGAGCTAAAACTTGTGACAATTGTGACATAAACATGATACGAAACAGAAGCTCGTTTAATATCCTATGTGTGTACATGCATGTATATTGATAATTTTATTTTTGATATACATAAATATATATATATATATATATATATATATATATATATATATATATATATATATATATATATATATATATATGTTCTATTTATAGGATATTAAACGAGTTTCCATTTTGTATTATGTTTGTCCTGAATGAAATAATTTTCAGTTGTCAAGAGCTTTAATGAATGACAATAAAAATTACTTCATGAGGAACAAAAACCTTATACGAAATGTTAGCGAGTTTAATATCCTATTCATTAGCCATAATTGATGTTAATTGATATCACTCGACTCATTTGGTTGACATTCCTGTAAGGTTGTAGTGCGCCAATCGATAACGTCACAAAGTGTTACATCCCACTTGGCGTTCTAGTGGAACATATCACTTTGATATGTCCCATGATATTCTTAACAATATGGGTAATAATTTATGTTATATACCGGTACATGTAATGTGCCACTCATTTGTACAGGGGTGGCCAACCCTAGAACAAATAAAGCTTGTGACAATTGAAAATTAATTCACTGGGGACATATGCATGATATGAAATGGAAGCTTGTTTAATATCCTTAATACGTGCGAGTGGCATTAAGTACTGACCTGTTGCTGATACTGTCCACCGTGGTCCACAAGATACAGTTCCGCTTCCTTGGCAACGAGGGCCCTCGACTGTCGGTCCATGTTGATGATGGCCCAGCTACTGGGAGCCGAGTTCAGGCCTGTAACAGACAAACAGGAAGGAAATGGTTTATTTAATGACACACTCAACACATTTTATTTACGGTTATATGGCGTCGGACATATGGTTACGGACCACACAGATATTGAAGGAGGAAATCCACTGTCACCACTTCATGCGCTACTCTTTTCGATTGGCAGCAAGGGATATTTTATATGCACCATCCCATAGACAGGATAGCACATACCATGGCCTTTGATGTACCAGCTGTGGTGCACTGGCTGGATCGGCTATTGGATGTCCAATATTTGGTAATTTTGACATATAGTCTTAGAGAGGAAACCCGAAATATTTTTCCATTAGTAACAAGGGATCTTTCATATGCACCATCCCACAGACAGGATAGCACATACCACAGCCATTGATATATCAGTCGTGGTGCATTGGCTAGAGCGAGAAATAGCCCAACAGGCCCACAGACGGCGATTGATCCTAGACCGACCGTGCATCAAGCAAGCAGTTTACCACTTGGCTACGTCCTGCTCTTCTTATATATATATATATATATGAACTTTCCTATTGATAGGAGTTTTCATACCAACAGCCTTTGATATACCAGTCATGATGCACTGGTTGGAATTGGATTTTCCCACAGACAGGACATCACATACCACAAAGTTTAATATTCTGTATTTAATCAATAAAGAGTAAAAACGTACCAGGAATTTCTGCTAGTCTTCGGATTCTGGGATCTTCCACGTTCGTGATGAGAAATATTCGGAAAGCGGTCGTCATGACTGCAATGCCAGTTCCTTGAAAGCTGGAGAAAATTCTGCAGTCCAAAACCTTTACGTCTTTCGCTTCCTGCAATATTTAGTCAAGCAGTGATGTCAAACTATCATTAATATGCTATAACAATACATGGTCATATCATTAATATGCCATACCAATACATGTTCATATCATTAATATGCCATACTAATACATGGTCTTATCATTAATATGCCATAACAATACATGGTCTTATCATTAATATGTCATAACAATACATGGTCTTATCATTATATGTCATAACAATACATGGTCCTATCATTAATATGTCATAACAATACATGGTCCTATCATTAATATGCAGTAACAATACATGGTCTTATCATTAATATGCAGTAACAATACATGGTCCTATCATTAATATGCAGTAACAATACATGGCCCTATCATTAATATGCAGTAACAATACATGGTCTTATCATTAATATGCAGCAACAATGCATGGTCCTATCATTAATATGCCATAACAATACATGGTCCTATCATTAATAAGCCGTAACAATGCATGGTCTTCTCCAATTTGTTTATCTAGATTTGAGCCACAAATTAATTACTATACAGCACTGTAGACTGTATAGTAGTTACCCATGCCAAGCACTGATTTGGGTCTGGGTTTGGGGAGTGTGGCAAAGACATCATGTCTGGTGTATTTTGACATCTGGGTCTGACTCTGGGTCTGGGGAGTGTGGCAGACACCATGTCTGGTGTATTTTGATGTTTGGGTCTGGGTCTGAGGAGTGTGGCAAAGACACCATATCTGGTGTATTTTGACGTCTGGGTCTGGGTCTGGGGAGTGTGGCAAAGACACCATGTCTGGTGTATTTTGACCTCTGGGTCTGACTCTGGGTCTGGGGAGTGTGGCAAAGACGCCATGCCTGGTGTATTTGATGTCTGGGTCTGACTCTGGGTCTGGGGAGTGTGGCAAAGACACCATGTCTGGTGTATTTTGACATCTGGGTCTGACTCTGGGTCTGGTGAGTGTGACAAAGACACCATGTCTGGTGTATTTTGACGTCTGGGTCTGAGTCTGGGGAGTGTGGCAAAGACACCATGTCTGGTGTATTTTGATGTCTGGGTTTGGGTCTGGGTCTGGTGAGTGTGACAAAGACACCATGTCTGGTGTATTTTGACGTATGGGTCTGGGGAGTGTGGCAAAGACACCACGTCTGGTATATTTTGACATCTGGGTCTGGTGTGTGGCAAAGACACCATGTCTGGTGTATTTTGATATCTGGGTCTGGGGAGTGTGGCAAAGACACCATGTCTGGTGTATTTTGATGTATGGATCTGGGTTTGGGGAGTGTGGCAAAGATGCCATGTCTGGTGTATTTTGATATCTGGGTCTGGGGAGTGTGGCAAAGACGCCATGTCTGGTGTATTTTGATATCTGGGTTTGGGGAGTGTGGCAAAGACGCCATGTCTGGTGTATTTTGATATCTGGGTCTGGGGAGTGTGGCAAAGACACCATGTCTGGTGTATTTTGATGTATGGATCTGGGTTTGGGGAGTGTGGCAAAGATGCCATGTCTGGTGTATTTTGACGTCTGGGTCTGGGACTCGGGAGTGTGGCAAAGACGCCATGTCTGGTGTATTTTGATGTCTGGGTCTGGGTCTGGGGAGTGTGGCAAAGACACCATGTCTGGTGTATTTTGATGTCTGGGTCTGGGGAGTGTGGCAAAAACACCATGTCTGGTGTATTCTGATGTCTGGGGAGTGTGGCAAAGATGCCACGTCTGATGTATTTTGACGTCTGGGTCTGGTACGTCTTATCAGTATATCAATATAATCAACTGTGTTCATATCTTTGGATATATTTTCTTCTACAAACATCAACACTAATGATAATTCCACATTGCTTAAGATATATCTCTCCTGTTGTTTATTAAGAATTTTTTTTAAAAGTCTCAAACATTGTGCAGCTGCCAGTGTTAAAATACAGCACATGTTCTATGATGTCTGTTGCCAGATCTGTAGCTTGCGCCAGCACAGACACGGTGTGTTTTGTCAATGTGTTTCAGAAGCAGATCCAATGTGTTTTGGGCCTTAAAGTTGAATTAAATATTGTACATCACATTTCAATATATATTTACCTGACCCATACAAAATGTTCATTTGAAGTTGAGATATATATTGTAGATAAGAATGAATATATTTACCTGACCCACACCAAACATTTGTTTGAAGTTGACATATATATCATAGACAACAACGACTATATTTACCTGACCCATACCAAACGTCCGTTTGAAGTTGAGATATATATCGTAGATGAGAACAACCCCATCGTCTTGGATACAAAGCAATTCTTCTGTGTTCGACCAGCCAAGCTGTAAAATGTGACCACTGTTCCACTGCAAGAGACAGAACAAATGTTTTTGCTTCAAATCAATTACCGTTTGGTGGAGCAAGTTCCAATGAGTTATCTCCCCTAAATTCCAAACGAGTTATCTCCCTGAATTTGCAATGAGTTACCTCCCCTTAATTTTTAATGAGTTATCTCCCCTGAATTTCTAGTTATTTCTATGTTTAGATCCTGTTCGACCAAATCAATTTTCACTGGCCACAATGTTAACATTTTGCTGATTTTTGGTAGGATAATGGGCAGAACCTAGTTAATTTTCACACATCAGAAGCATGTTTTGCATGTTACGAGGGAAAGGGGAAATGAGGGCAATATCGTCTGCTTGTGTTGGACAGGATATATGGATATCCAGAATCATTGGTTCTTTCTTTGACTTAGTGGAAACCTGCTACATTTTTTCCAGTTGTAGCACAGGATCTTTTATATGCCATTTCTCGTAGACAGTACAGCACATACCATGATCTTTGGTGTAACAAAGGCTGTGGTATGTACTATCCTGTCTGTGGGATGGTGCATATAAAAGATCCCTTGCTGCTAATCGAAAAGAGTAGCCCATGAAGTGATGACAGCGGGTTTCCTCTTTCAATATCTGTGTGGTCCTTAACCATATGTCTGACGCCATATAACCGTAAATAAAATGTGTTGAGAGCGTCATTAAATAAAACATCTCCTTCCTTCCTTGATATACCAGTTACGGTGCACTGGTTGGGACGGGAAATAACCTAACCAGAGAATGGGTCAACCGATGGGGATCGATCCCAAACTGACAATGCATCAGACAGACACTTTACCACTGGGCTATGTCCCGGCCCCATATGTTGAAATAGCCATATATTAGATATCGTATGGATGTAGTTTAAAATGTGCTGAGGTGTCGTTAAGCAGACATTCCTTTCTTCTGTTCACTGAAAAAGCTGAAACGTCAGTACAAACCCTGAGCTGACTTAGCAACTTCCCAGCTGCGTTGTACACGCTGATGATTGGTTTGACGTTGGACACAACAGCCTTACTCTCATCCTTCATCAATGCTGAAAACAGTAAAAACATTGGTGTCAATTTGTGATTTTACTGTTATGAAAACTGTGACAGTAATACATCAATAAATTCTCTCTAACACAATTAATTATTGTTAGTACAAATTTTGCATAGAATTGCTTTTCCATGCTATGAGATTTTATACTTTGTGACTATTACACAAAATGTGAGAAAACATTTAATAATTCAGGCTTCTAGAATTTTTATATAACCCACTATAGCTATGGGATCAGTGATTTTAAAAATTTACTAGCCACAATTAAAAATTCACTAGCCCTACTTTACTTTAAGTTAGTATAATTTTACTAATTAATAGTAATAATCAGATATGACACCTAAAGAGGGAGTTAGAGCTTAAAAACACTAACACTTGGTGGTGGTGGTGGTGACAGGATATATATATATTTACAAAATAGACCTAGTGCAGCATTTGACTCTTTTGTTTCACTAGCCCTCGGGCATGGCAATAGTAGTTATTTACTAGCCCAACATTGAATATCACTAGCCATGGGAGTGTGGCTACGGTACGATAATCTAGAAGCCCTGAATAATTGTTAGATTAAAAGTCACAAATTTAGAATAAAATTGCTTTGCTATGCTGCACAAGTTTCTACAATTTGTGACTGTTATATATCGACATATGAAAATCTCAAAATGGGGAACGTTTAAAACATTTATCGCTTTCATCACACATTGCTCCCTACATTTCGACATTTGGTAATCCTTTAGTTGTAGTAGTCATCTTTACATAGTTTTAGCCATTTAACATGATAAATAACTGCCACAAATTTCGCATAAAATTGCTTCACTATACTACATGATTTTATAGTTTGTAACGTTTATTAATGAGTGTTATACACCCATAGATTGACTAAACAAAATAAATCTATATAAAAAAACTTCAATTTAATATCTTGAGGCATTGCAAAAAAAAACAAATCTGGAAATTTGTTTTTTTATCTCCTATGTTCAAGGGCCATAACTCTGTCAAAATGCAAATTTGATCTGTAACTGTACATCATAAAGCTATACACAAAATTTCTGATGAATATCTAGGTGTTGAAACTCGCCAAAATATATGGTGGTCCCCCCCCCCCCCCCCCCCCCCCCCCCCCCCCCCCAAAATATCTGGGCCACTAAAATTTAATTTTCAGTGGCTCAAACGTGCTTTAGGTAATATTATTTGGGCGACTAAAGCCATTATTTTTTAAAACAGACAGACAGACAAACAGACAGTTTGGACAGAGACTAACAAACAATTCTTAAAAATACAATACATATACCTATTGGACCTCCATATGGGGCTGCAGCAACTACAAACTTGGAGATATCTATCAGCCCAATCCAGTCCATCGAATAAAGCTCACATTTCCTGCAAAGACAAAATACAAATCACGTTTGGTCAGATAAAAGGCAGGGCATCTAGATTATGGTAGCCCCTCTCCCATGACTAGTGATATTCAAAGCCCGATGGCTAGTGAACTTTTTTGGTCAAATGTTGCAGTTGAGTCTATTTTATAAATATGAATATCCTGCTCCCACCTCAAACCCCAATGTTAGTGTTTTAAAGCTATATCTCCCTCTTTAGTTGACATATCTGATCATTACTATTAATTAGTAAAATAGTATTAACTTGAAGTAAAGTAGGGTTAGTGAATTTTTAATTGTGGCTAGTAAATTAAAAAAATCATTCACCGATACCATAGCTAGATAATTAAAACAAAATTCTAGAAGCCCTGTGAACTGAATGGAATATATAGAGGATTCGTCACAAGTGTTTTTTAATATGGAAAATACCAACCGAGTCTATGTTAATCGGTATTTGTCGAGGCTCTGCCAAGACAAATACCAATTAACTAGACGAGGTTGATATTTTACATATTAAAAAACACAAGCAGCGAATTCTATTCATCATGTAACACTTCTAAAATAATATTTTAATACATTTTTTTAGTAAATCACAGTACTAAAGTCGCCACCATCGGTAATATGACATCATCATGATTAGCACAAATTAGTTTGACATCACGCATTTTAACTAAATCTTTGAAAACGTTCCGCTTAGGTATACAGATCTTGTTGGCTTGTAAGCAAATGACACATCCACATCAATACATTACCTAGAGACCTTGCAAATTTGCATACCATTATTAACCAGGTTAATACACTAAATTATCACATGGGTTTATGACATGGATATCATGGGTAAGTTATAGGATAAAATGTTTGACGACACTGCAGTACATTTTAAACTAAGGCTATTCATTTGAACACTTGGTAAAGAAAAAGAGGAAACCCACTACTGCCACTACTAATACCAAACAAGAATTCTGCAGAATTAAATGTTTCAACTGCCATAAACTAATTCTGTGTTGCTGACAGCTGCATCAATAGATGTTTTCCAACCAGTGCACCACGACTGATATATCAAAGGCCGTGGCATGTGCTATCCTGTCTGTGGGATTGTGAATATAAAAGATCCCTTGCTATTAATGGGAAAAATGTAGCAGGTTTCCTCTCTAGGACTATATGTCAAAATTACCAAATGTTTGACATTCCAATAGCTGATGATTAATAAATCAATTTGCTCTAGTGGTGTTGTTAAATAAAACCAAACTTGAACAGTTATGCAATAAAAAAAATTAAAATTAATTTCTTTTCCAAACTTTATCATAAAAATTCCCAATTTATTTGTTTACCGTGCTCTAGTGGTGTCGTTAAACCAAACAAACTTCAACAATAGATCGATATTCATCTCAATACGTTAAAAAAAAAATTAGTATAAAAGAAATTAATAAAACAATTTAATTAAAATTAAACTTTAAAAAAAAAGTCAATTAATTTGTTTTTCCACATGCATTGTGATGAACATCCATGGGTACAACTAGAAACCAAGTTTCATCAATCTAGAACATATAATTTGTGAAAAATGGAGCTACCCGGTAATGCAATGTTGACGTCTTCACAGAAATTTTATTTAATTTGCGAAATAATTTCAAATAAAAATTGATATTTTTTTTAACAAAAAACCCCACAACTGTGTTTTTGCAGTTTTAATAGATCATAAAGCTCAATTTTCTGCTCACCCAGAGCTGGCCCAGCATCTTACAATTTTATTTCTGTACAGCTTCATTCTGTCACATGCTAGTATCAATGCCAATGAACATAAAACACTGGGGAAAGCAGAATAAAATAAACTAGCATTCTGAGAGTACTGCTAAAACAATATATGAAGAGTTTAGATGCAAAATGCGATATATCAATTTTTTTCATTTTCAGTAAAAGTTTTTTTTTTAATTGGCGTATATCGCGTTTTGATAAAACAAAACGGGATTTACCCAATACAATTTCATAAGGATCAATTGCGTTCTGCAGCAAATAAGCGGGCCTATGATTAGCCCTTACTGACATACAATAATGGCTTTAACTAAAACAAGAAAGAAAATGGTTTATATTGCGTTTTGCGCCTGAACTCATCATAGTTTACCTACTGGGTCTAACCTATTTTCGTATCTCCTTAAAGGTAGGGTCAACTCAAATAAGAGCCTTATGTGTTGGAAAGATGCATACCCGGACCACCAACTCATACTGACACTTTAACAAAAGAAAAACGCGTAATTATAGAGTTAATAAAAAAACATGATTATTCCTGCTAACTGGGGGCAGCCATTTTGTTTCGTTTTTGTAACGACCGGTGGTATAGCTTGGGGTGAAGTGACATCAGCTCCGTCCAATGCCTCTATGCACAGTGTAAACAAACGCTCTAATTTACGAGAAAGCGCTTCGCTTTCATCAACCTGACTTGTAAAACAACATAAATGACTTGATAGTATAATAAACTATTTAACTAAATATATTTCAATTTGCATCAATAGAATGAAACGGAGTTATAGTATTTTTCTTTTTTTTAAATCCAAAGAAAAAATCCAATTTATTAGGCCTACTGGTAGGGTACGTTCGAGCAAAAACGACCACTCACGATACCCAAGTGATACTTTTCTTTTCTTTGGGACGACGTAATTGGTCAGTTTTGTGAGTTTAGATGGGAAAGCCTACTTAATCAGGGGTTTTACAGAATTACTTACAGTAATAAAGCAGGGCGGCTGATAATGCCCATTACGATTGAAGGGGTATCCGTACGGTTACCACACAATACCCTGTGATCTTAATAAAAGAGGCAGATCGTTTTAGTGTATCTAGACACAGTGTCTGGGGACCGTCTAAATATACACCTGCCAATCAGTAACCACAGGTATAGGCCACGGAAAGAAAAGACCAATTAACCAAGAAAACACTACGATTATTATTTCAGTACATGGATTAATTTATGTACCAAACATAATACAGTTATTTCAACACTTTGACAATGATGGTTTATTTTGTATTGAAATATAATATATACTTAAATTGTTGCTGACTTACTGGGATGGCTATTATTACAGAACACTGCGATGCATTCGCAAAAATCAGGTATGTTTTGTTTCTTCATTTCGAAGACTAATTCCTGACATGACACGTTAGGTATTACGTAACCACCAGCTCGCCAGAGGGCGTATTCACTGGGATGGTACAAAATGGCTGCACCCGTTATATATAATAGCTGTCAGATTTAACCGTTTTATTAATTAACTATACGATTATACTTGTTGATATTAAGCAATAATGTGCATTATATATCGTTGAATATACATACCAGGCCAAATGCCTTAATTGTCCCCTCCTTTAAGTTTAAGGGTCATAACTCTGCCAAAAATGGGGATATCACCATAAAATTCAAAACTAATCTGTAACGGTACATACATGTATGATAAGGCTGTACACAAAATTTCAGCTCAGTATCTTGAGGTATGAAAACCAATGTGTGGAAAACCAATTTTCGTATAATCTCCTATGTTCAAGGGCCATAACTCTGTCATAAAAGGGTAAATCACCATGAATGTCAAACTTGATCCGCAGCAGTACTGGATAAAGCTATACACCAAAATTTAAAATCAATATCTTACAACATTGTGGACAAAATGGCCGGAAAACTATATGTGGGACAGACAGACAGACAGACAGAAGGATGGAAATGAAACCTATAGTCCCCTAAGTTGGTTTAAAGGGACAGACCCTAGTTTCAACCCGTGAAAATTAACACTTGAGTTTGGTTAATCTACAAACCTGTAGATTTGGATAAAGTTTGGATAGATTTGGATAAAGTTACAATTGAGTAAAACAAGAGTCTGTGACTTTGAAATGGTGAAATACCCTCTAAAAATAGACTAAAACTCGACTCCATAACTGTTACTTCTCAGACGACGTGTGTTTTTAAAACTATGAGAAATGAATTTTGTGATATTAAAAACACCAGGATGACCAAAAACACTTCTAATGTACAGAAATTGATAATCTGAACAATAAAATCCAAGTAAAGTATGATTTCAGTTGTCAAAAACGGCTCTAATAGTAAAAAAATATGCCTTAGTGTTTAAAAACTAGGGTATGTCCCTTTAAATCAAATTACCAAATCTGGTCAGAGTTTAGTCAGACAGAATGGAAAAACGTTCACTAGTCCGGTTCATGTGCTTCGTGTTAATCTAAATGACTACAGTGGGAAACAAGCAAATAGTTTGCAAACGTTCGCATCTCTGGCTGTCACTAAGTGAAGTCCTGAATGGAACTAATCAAATTGTTTGCTTATTAGAGCTGGGGGTAGGACTTTCCTTTGGCACTGTCACGTATAAAGAATACTTCTATAAATAATAAACAGAGTTGGGGTTAGGGTTAGTGACAGTGCCAAAGGAAAGTCCTTCCCTTGAACAAATAAATTATACGCGAACGTTAGCGTTACTCGCTTTGACTAAACGTAGTCGGTTACGTAGTGTTGGTTAGGTTGCAGAAGTAAATTGACCAATGAGTGGTGTGTTGCCCACGAAGATAGTGCTTTTAAAATACACCCCCTATTTGAATAAAATAATTTATGAGTTTGAAAATAGGTAAGAAATTGGATCTTTGACAGGAATTGCACCTACATTTATGGTGCACAGTTGTGTTGAATGAGATCTCACTTTCCATGAGTGATTTGTACATACCGAGTATGAATACATGGTTGGGGTGGAGAGACTTCCTAGCAGCCGTGAAATGGCAAAATGGGGGGTGCCTCCAAAAATAAGAGATTATTTCCAGATTTAGGTTGACATCACCCAGTTCAGACATACTTGCTGCACAAAACAAGGACTGGCCATCATCACTACATGTGTGATTCACCTGGGAAAATAACCTTTTTCCATTTTTTTAAATTTATGTTAATATAGTGGACAGTATGTTATGATTTACTTCGCTGCTACCTGAAGACATTCTTGACACATACCACTGGAATTCACACCACACTGGTTTCCAAGGTAATAATAACAATGTATTTGTATATTTCATAATTTTAATGGAGCCAGAAATTAGCTGCTTTAATTTTTATAATTTATTACATAATCACTGATGTAATATGACCACAACAACAACAAATGTTAAGGTTGAGGTGAACTCAAACTGGGTATTGACTATGAAAAATCGTATATTGGCCAAGACTGAAAAAATGCCAAATATGGGATGTGTAATTTGGACAGGCTGCCAAAAATGGGACAAAAGAAAGGATTATAACAAATATGTAGTTATTCATGCAAAAATACCTCATCGTCCAAAACACCAAACTTTTAAAGTACACCAACTCCAGTATATGCTCCACCACAATCACTTTGACATACCTCGTAGCATGGATGTATCGCATTTATGTCACCACTCCCTCTGTGTTAATATTGAACACTTGAGCCTCGAACCACATTATGTTAACAACAACCGTCAGCACTGTCTAAACATTGTCCCGAAACACTGCATCGGCCACCAGGTTATAGAGACTGTTTTTTTTCTTCTTGGGGACAGGTATGTATGATCTGTTAGACATGGTGGTACAACTTCGGAGTCAAGTACATTCTTCTTGTAGGTTGTTCTTGCAGTACTGTTGTGTTTGTCGTCATATTGCTGGTATCGAACCTTGCGGAGATAATTTCTTCGGGATCTGTACCGAGTAGTTTTTTTCCTAGTAGCATGATACCGGTCTTCACGTTCCCGAGCTTTCAGTTCTGCGAGGGCGTGTATTCTTCCAGTCATTGGGGCTCCCACTAGTTGACATCTTGTAGACTTTAGAATTCCTTTGTTGAGCATGTGGGCTGCACTGTGTATTCTTGCTTCAAAGTTGCGATAGAATGTCACTTGTTTCGGATTTGTTCTAGTATAAGCCCGGTTGACACTTTCTACTTTTTGAGTGTTTGTATTGAGTTTTGTTTTAAGAACTGCAGTTTTGCCGAGTCGAAGTTCTAGGCATTTTCTTAACAATTCTTTATCGCCTTCTTTCATTTTCAGAACTGAATCTAGAGGTAAATAGGCTGGTTTCCATGCCTTGATCCGCCTGCCCGAACACACGAATAAATGCCTTTGACACAGTGTTGAACAGTTGCCACTCACACAGGCCACGATGGAATCGATGGTGTACGTCATTTTTCTAACTATTTTAGTGATATCTCCTGCAAGTTGACGGTGGGCGATGTCAAGTTCGAGGTGACAATGTTGCTTGATGTCGATGGCAAAACGTCGCTGTACTTTCTGTCGGTCTGATTTATTTTCCCCCGGAAACATGTTTAAGCTAAATGAAACTTTTTCAATCGCCTTTTGCTGACTTTTAGAAAAATGTCTAGTGTCACGTAAATTCTCAATGGAACCTGTCTGTGATCGGGTAGCAACGTCAGTAGCATGTGAATCGCCATCAGTCGTGAAATAACCAATGTTCACTTTGTCTTCGTCGACTTGAAATTCATTCACGCATTTTTCTGCATATAAGCCCTTATTGCCGATGGAAATGTAATTTTCTCTCCTTTAGATCTGAGGATTTCTGCTTTTTTGCAAAGTTTGTTTGCAGTGTATATCCCAATAATTTCCTTTTTAGGGGTTTCGTTCTCAGCAATGGTGTAGACCGCTTGAGTTGCAGGCTGGAGGGGTGTGCTCGAGTTCCCAGCGAAAAGTCTGTTGTTGTAACGTCAGTCTCTCTCAACACTTATCTTGTGATCACTGGTAAAACCTTTTAGATTGTTAGTCGAATCAAATTAGACCGTCTTTCTTTCATATCCTGTCTCTTTATGTACACTGTTTTGGATCCAACATAATTGGCTGAATTCTGCATTCCACGCTTGCTTCCAACAGGGATACCAGCTGCGGATAAGGAATCGCGAAATCCTGTAATTCCAACTGATATATTCATAAGGCCAACATGTATCCCAATATTAGGCTGAGCAGCTTTCTGACCTCGTGCAGTGTGTAAAGTGACTTCTTCATACAATTTGTGCTTCTTCGATCTAAAATGACATAGCTCACATTTTAAACCTAGGCGCCAACACATACCCCATTGTTGATAGGACTGTTCGTCATACTTCAGATCACCATCACATGTTGGGAAGTTATTTCTATGTTCTCGATAAGATTCATTAAATAGATTGAGCACTTTACCACAATGAAGAAGTTTATAGCCATCTAAGTCTTGATTGTTTTGTTTCAGGAAATCTTCCAAGGCATCGGGAACAGCTGGGTGAGGTCGAAGTAACCGCATATTGCCAGTCGTCCCCTGTGAATCGGTGACCACTTAGCCACTGCATCAAAGTCTTCCCTGGACAGCCTGGTACAGGTAGGTGATTTGGTGGCATTTGGGAGCAGTGTACTTTCTTTTTGGTGATGGAATTTGTGACCAATTACATATACATTTTTTCTGTTAGGGGGTCTACCCAAAACTCTTTTTTTTCTTGGCAGGAGGTTTCCCCATAATAATTTCTCAATGTCAGTATATAAATTTAATTTTCTGTAGTCTGCCCCAGTGTGACAAAAACATGTTCTCACTTTTCAAAATTATCTGACTGACAAATAATCCTGCCTCTGGGAAAACATTTGCCAGGTCCGCAGAATACCCCCCACTGAATACTTTGTCCTGGTATGCAGTAACAACACACTGAAACAACATGCTGTTGTGTCATGGTGGACGTATGGCTGCTAGTGGTTACCCAATATGTCAAAGATACTCCAAATAGAGCAACAGTTTTGTGATAATCACTATAGTAATTAGAAAATGTTTCCCACATTCCACAATTTTCAACTTTAAAATCAAATGTAAAAATTGAGGGACAGGTGAGGTGGCCTGAAAATACCCCCCTGTATACAGTATGATATTACCAGGTTTAGCAATCAGTCAGACTTGGCCTAAAATAGAAATCTTTATTTAAACAAAACAATTCCATTGTATCATACTAATAATTTTTCCCCAATTTTTTACAGGCCAAATCAGACCAATACAGTGACACTCTTCAAAGAGTTATCTCCCCTTGACCAGTCGTCAACATATAACCAAGTGACTTTCGTGAAGTGCAAAATGTTAGTATTCATGTTGGAGCAATAAAATTTATAAACCGAAAAATATTTTTTGTTCTTACGGTTGCAGAGAAGTAAATTGACCAATGAGCGTCGTGTTGCCCACGAAGATAGTGCTGTTAAAATACACCCCCTATTTGAATAAAATAATTTATGAGTTTGAAAATAGGTAAGAAATTGGATCTTTGACAGGAATTGCACCTACATTTATGGTGCACAGTTGTGTTGAATGAGATCTCACTTTCCATGAGTGATTTGTACATACCGAGTATGAATACATGGTTGGGGTGGAGAGACTTCCTAGCAGCCGTGAAATGGCAAAATGGGGGGTGCCTCCAAAAATAAGAGATTATTTCCAGATTTAGGTTGCCATCACCCAGTTCAGACATACTTGCTGCACAAAACAAGGACTGGCCATCATCACTACATGTGTGATTCACCTGGAAAAATTTTCTTTTTCTATTTTTTAAAATGTATGTTAATATAGTGGACAGTATGTTATGATTTACTTCGCTGCTACCGTTACGATGTCCCTCCCACCTCCATTAGAGTCCATACAAGACAAATCATTTCATTGTCAGCTTTTCAGCGATGTACCAAAGGGAAATGTTTCCATTTCAGTATGACAATTGTCTAGGATTGTGAATGCACATGCTATTTACAAGCAGACACAAATAAAAATACGATATTGTTCGGAAATGTCACCGTAAGTACCTGTAATAAACATCGCCCAACGGACTCCAGTTCGCCGTAGCCATTTTCTCGGTTTATTAAATAGAGTTATGTTCCCTTATATGTGGCGATTCTAAAACACGGACTACGAAAAAAATTGAAAGAAAAGGAAAAAAAGAAAATAAGAAAGAAAGAAAGAAAGAAAGAAAAGAAGAAAAATAAATTTGTTACTTCAGCACTGCGACCATTTTGACAATGTTGTCTAACATTATTATTTTGTTACATGGTGAATATATTAATTAAGACAAAACACGATGCAGCCACATAGGTTTCTCCTGTAGGTTGCACAAAGACAGCAAACTTATCGCCAACATTCGATTGGCATAAAGTTACGGTATGTTCGCGTCAATTGAACGCAGTCATTTCCATCGGCCATCCTCTTAAAGATTCTGTTTTCATGTAAGGCCCAATTCACAAAGTCTAGGCTTAAATATATAATGTATAGTGATGTATAGTTACACGTACGTACGTATGTAACACAAAAACAATCTTTGTAAATTCGGCCCTTAGTATTTTACCACTGAATTGCATAATTTATATTTTAAAATACACCAGAATGTTGAATCAGAATGTTCAATAATCGGTGTTCTCATCTGTAATGACTCAAGTACCGGTACGCTAGACTTGGTACAGACTTGACGTCAGTGACGTAGCGTGGTTTACCAGCGCCCGGGGAAAGGCAAATATTGCGCTCCCCTAACCAGTGGACCGGTAGCACTCCCTGAGTCCCTTACACCAGTCCAGAATTTTGCGCCCACGCTACGCTACTGCTTGACGTAAATATTAAAACGAACAGTTATATTTAGTTCATTATCTTCCAAAAAGTACTGTTTATATAGGCATACATACATGCACGTACAAAACTACTTACGTGGGTGTAACATGGAGGCACAAGTATATAATGTTTAATGTACAGATCTATAAAGCTGGGCTAAGGTATAACTATAAAGACGTAAGTGTTCATGGGCAGATTTACAACTGATCGAGTACAGTGTAATATCAAATATTATTAAACAGATGATTTTTTCACCTCGGAGACATAGAACTCGAATTTTCCTAGGTTTTGAATCTCTGACATTTTTGCACTGTTAGAAGTTGGATTAGTTTATAAATATATATACTGATGGAAAGAAATAATGGAACACATCGAATTGTAGACCATATTTAATTCATTACTAGCGTAGTAATGTCTGTATATCATATCAAGTTGTAATGTGGGATTGAATATCTGTAGTGTTGGTTGTGCTGCCTATATGTTCCCAGTCAACTTCTGATAATATGAATTGATTTTTGATGCTGTCATTATTTCTTGTTGCTGTCTCTGTGATCCTTTATTTCTTTCCATCAATATATATAGAAGGGTGTTTCCGGTTGCCAACTATATGTTTGACGTATGTACATCTTAAGTATGAACAAAGATTACAACAGGTCTATATGTGTTATAAATATAAAATGGAATTGGACCGATACCTTTTAATGTTTTACAACACTGACACAAGCTGTTATGTAATAAAATATTGACCCGATTCAACATTCAGTGGGTGGGCACAAATCCTAAGGTTACATATATGACGATCCCAGTGGTAAAGCGCTGGCTTGATGCGCGGTCGGTTTGAGATCGATCCCCGTCGGTGGATCCATTGGGTTATTTCTCCTTACATATATGACGAGCCCAGTGGTAAAGCGCTAGCTTTATGCGCGGTCGGTTTGAGATCGATCCCCGTCAGTGGGTCATTGGGCTATTTCTTGCTCCAGCCAGTGAGCCACGACTGGTATATCAAAGGCCGTGGTATGTGCTATCCTGTCTGTGGCATGGTGCATATAAAAGATCCCTTGCTACTAATGGAAAACTGTAGCGGGTTTCCTCTCTAAGACTATAATTACCAAATGTTTGACATCCAATAGCCGATGATTAATCAGTTAATGTGCTCTAGTGGTGTCGTTAAACAAAACAAACTCTTTATTTTTACATATATGACCAAACAACAGTTTGACCATAATAACGTTTTAAAACAAAGTCACAAACAAACAAACAAAATGCCTACCGAGTCTAAATTGATACAACCAACAAGCGGATTTTTTTCACCTTTTGCACAATATTCAATTGAGAATTAAATTGCGTTCGGTTTGTTATCTTCTACATATATCTTAATATAAAATATTTCAGTCTTTAGAAAAAAAGTTTATACAATGCCTAATTACCATAAATATATAATTTGCCTCAAAAAAAAAAGAAGAAGAAACAAACAAAATTGAGCCTACCTACCTGCTCTAATTTTTCTCGCTTATGTAATTGGCATCACACATATTAAGGGCGGGACCTAGCTCAGTGGTACAGCGTTCGCCTGATGCGTGATCGATCAAGGATCGATTCCCGTCGGTGGGCCCATTGGGCTATTTCTCGTTCCAGCCAGTGCACCACGACTGGTGTAACAAAGGCCGTGGTATGTACTATCCTGTCTGTGGGATGGTGCATATAACAGATCCCTTGCTGCCAATCGAAAATAGTAGCCTATGAAGTGGCGACAGCGGGTTTCCTCTCTCAATATCTGTGTGGTCCTTAACCATATGTCTGACGCATGTATAACCGTAAACAAAATGTGTTGAATGCGTTGTTAAATAAAACATTTCCTTCCTTCCTTAATCGGAACCACACATATTATTCTATGTGGCCTGATTCTAAGAAATCGAGGTACACTATTTTTAATCAGATAAAACTGCAGCCAAGATTTATCGGTGAAATGCTTATAGAATGAACTCCTGGATGAACTTTACAAACAAACAACAAATGATTCCATAATTTAATGTGTCTTGGCGAAATGAAACTTCTAATAACTGTCAGAATGAAATACACAGAGGATATATCATGGGGATTTATATCTCATCTCGTGAAGTTTGCAATCATATCTCACGAGTCGCGCTTGACAAAGAACATGAAATTTTCTATTTATTATATAACTTTTGGCAATTTACCTTTATTTTTAAAATGCCAGCAGCAAAATAGTTCTGGCTTTCTTACAATGAAGATAACACTTTTTACAGTGCCGATAACACATTTTAGAGTGAAATAGTGAACATTTTCACTCTAAAATGTGTTATCGTCACTGAATGACTGATAAGATTTTTATTTCATTGATTTTTTAAGCTATTTCACTAAATGTTATATAATACTGTTTGTTATCTTCATAATGTTGGAGTCGTGTGTACGACATCCCCAAAGAGTTTATGCAGAATTCCTAGGGAGGGAAGGAAGGAAATGTTTTATTTAACGACGAACTCAACACATTTTATTTACAGTTATATGGCGTCGAACATATTATGGTTAAGGACCATACAGATATTAGAGGAAGGAAAACCGCTGTCACCACTTCATGGGCTACTCTTTTTCGATTAGCAGCAAGGGATCTTTTATATGCACCATCCCATAGACAGGATAGCACATACCACGGCCTTTGATGTACCAGCCGTGGTGCACTGGCTGGAGCGAGCCTAGGGAGGGAGGTTCAGCGTTTTAAAAGGGCACCTCCAGTATTCAGTGAGGGAATGCAACGTCAAAAAAGTGCACCTACAATATTAAAGATGCACTAACATGGGGGGTGGGGGGGGGGTGGGGGTGGGGGTGGGGCGTCAATCTGTTTATGGAGTTGGATAACACTGTTATATGATTTAAATCGATTAAACATTATATTACTGTCTCTGTGTTGTTGTTGTTTTTCTTGTATATTCCGGCACATGGTTTTGCTTACACGTTTACTACATTATTTATATATGTGTGTTTTTTCTTCAGTACTCGTCTTAAAAAGTAAGAAAAATGTATCAAAATCAAAACTGATTGTATTTGTGTATAACTTGTTCTGTATATAGTAACCTTCCACAAAAATATTGCATATTCCTCACTAAAAACCAGAAAATAAATTTTATTCATCTGCTAATATAAACACTGGATATTTCGAGAATTTAAACAGAAGTGGGGTCGGGGTGGGGAGGGGGTAGACTATGGCGAGTAAAGTTTATAAGGGGTCGTGTTATGCTTCCCCGGAATTTTTTTGTAAAAAAATGCTAGGAGTGGGAGGGGAGGGATTCGTCCTCCGAAACCCACCCCCTGCACAAGCGCCTGACCTGTTTCTTTTCCTAATCCGTGGCCTTACGAAACGCTACTAGCTTTGTGCTTAACTTTAAATGAATAATATTATTAGATATGTTCGTAGGGAAAGAAACCAATTAAGTTTTTGTTGAGCTTCCGAGACGTAATCTGTGTGTTGAACGCAGTCATGGTCACCAAAGCCAGCCAAGACAGTAAACTGAAAACAGACCAGCATGGGTTGTATTCAAAATAACCACCGTATAGCAATTAATCATGGACGTCCGTGTGTTAGGGTGATATTTAGAACTTGATACAAGCCGTAATTAACTTCCCGATTTAGACCTTGGAAACCGTTGTTAGCAACCGTAGTCTATAATTAACTAATTTAAAAACAGAATTAAGACCTTTGCTCGGGAATATATTTATAATAAACATGTTAAGGTAAATGAGGACATTAATTATTATATAGACGGAGGGAGTAGCTTGTCTTTATTTTTATTTTACTTTTTGTCACATATAAAAATTGTTTCATTTTGCGCATTCCATTGGCAGTATAAAATTAAGTCTATAAATTTATGGACTAAATGTTTGCTTGGTGTGTGTTATGCCTTTTTTTGGTGTTTTTTTTTTTGTATTGGTTGGTTGTTTGGTGTGTTATCTGCGGGTTTTTTTGTTTTTGTTTTTTTGTATTGGTTGGTTGGTTGGTTGTTTGGGTTTGTTTGGGTTTTTTTGTGCGAGTGTGTGTGTGTGTGTGTGTGTGTGTGTGTGTGTGTGTGTTTTGTTGTTTTTTGTGGGAGTCTTTCGTGGGATTTTGAATCTAGGTTATCACAGGTACAGAAAAAGGGAGTGTGTGTGTATGTGTGTATGTGTGTGTGTATGTGTGTATGTGTGTATGTATGTGTGTATGTGTGTATGTGTGTGTGTGTATGTGTGTGTATGTATGTGTGTGTGTGTATGTGTGTGTGTGTTTGTATGTATGTGTGTATGTGTGTGTGTGTGTATGTGTGTATGTGTGTGTGTATGTGTGCGTATGTGTGCGTGTATGTGTGTGTATGTGTGTGTATGCGTGCGTGTGTATGTGTCTCTGTGTGTGTGTATGTGTGTGTGTGTGTGTGTGTGTGTGTGTGTGTGTGTTTGTGTGTGTGTGTCTCTCTCTCTCTGTGCGTGTGTGTGCGCGCGCGGATGTGTGTGTGTGTGTGTGTGTGTGAAAGAGAGCGAGATAGATAGATAGATAGATAGATAGATCGGAAAAAACAGAAAGGGAGAGAGAGAGAGAGAGAGAGAGAGAGAGAGAGAGAGAGGAGAGAGAGAGAGAGAGAGAGAGAGAGAGAGAGAGAGAAAGTGTGTTTGAGAGAGACAGACAGACAGACAGACAGAGACACAGAGAGAGAAACAGAGACAGAGAGATAATCAGGGCAAAGTAATTATAAAAATGGCACTTATAAACTTAAATAATATGATCTGTTGTATTTTGGGTGGGGTGGGGTGGGGGGGGGGGGGGGATATTTATTTCTTCGCTCATTGTGGCTCCGAGGAAGTGCGAATGATCGGTGCATCTGACCGAATTTTCGACCGAATGACGTACGGACATTGTAGTCAGACATTATCGTTAACTGGTTGTATTCAAGTTTTATCTTCTGCTTTATTAAACAATTTACGACGAGTTTGTGTTTTGACAGCACACGTTTCGGAAGACCGCACCTAAACAAACATTCTTGAAAGGGTGAAAGTGAGCGCTTGCTATATAACGTGACGGATTGTATGTAGACTTAATGCATTCTCTATATGGATATAACGGACTGCAGTGATCATAGCTTTATTGTTATACTCTTGTTGATATCTGAACCAGATCGATCGTAAAAAGTAGAGGGGACACTCTGCAAAGATTAAATAGGAAGGAAATAAAGGGAAATGTTTTATTTAACGACGCACTCAACACATTTTATTTAAGGTTATATGGCGTCGGACATATGGTTAAGGACCACAGATATTGAGGGAGGAAACCCGCTGTCGCCACTTTATGGGCTACTCTTTTCGATTCGCAGCAAGGGATCTTTTATATGCACAATCCCATAGACAGGAGAGCACATACCACGTTCTTTGATGTACCAGTCGTGGTGCACTGTCTGGAGCGAGAGCAAATATTAAATATGTCCAACAGCTAGCTTCCACTCTGTTGTAAAATTGTACACACGGAAGGTAGATAAATAGATAGATGGATATATAGATATTTAGACAGACAGACACACAAACAAATAGATGGACAGATATAGATAAATAGACATACAGACAGACAGACATACATAGGCAGACATTGGCAGGCAGGCAGGCAGGCAAGCAGACAGACAGACGGACAAAGATATTACATAGACATACATATACAGACAGACATACAGACAGACAGACAGACAGACACATACATACATACATACATATATGGACAGACAGACATATAGATAGATATACATACAGATAAGTAAATAGATAGATAGATAGACAGACAGACAGACAGAGACAGACAGACATATACATACATACATACATATATGGACAGACAGACATAAAGATAGATAGACATACAAATAAGTAAATAGATAGATAGATAGACAGACAGACAGACAGACAGACATATACATACATACATACATACATATATGGACAGACAGACATATAGACAGATATATAGACATACAGATAAGTAAATAGATAGATAGATAGACAGACAGACAGACAGACAGGCAGACATATACATACATACATACATACATACATAGGGGAGAGTTGCCGGGATTGGACCAGTGCCTCAATTGGACCAGAACTGTATTTTCATTCAAACTGTGACAGTAGCGCCATCTAGTCAATATATTAATCTGTACACACGCCGCTATTGACCTTGAACCAGTCGAGTCGAAAAAGGTAATATTTTTGGATTTATCAATAAAAGTAACATTTATGCATGTATCATCTAATACTATTCTTGGAAAAAACATCTATGGAGCAATATGAACATAGTTAGAAGTGTTAAATTAGGTCATAACGATACATAAAGGTTTGTTATTGTGAGTGATAAAACAAGTGCCAAGATGTTACGCATGTGTACATGTAGGTCAGCATCTATTTATAACTATGATAAAACCACGATTGGACCAACTGAATTGCTGGGATTGGACCAGTTCCTCAATTGGACCATAATGTTTTGACCTGGTATTTTGGTGATCGTGCCAACCGCCAAATATGATACAAGTTAATGTATGCATCAAAAATGAAATTTTAAGCACGTTTATGAGTAAAACAAACGTCAAAAAGGACCTTTCTGCGTCATCCATCGAGGAATCGGTGGTCCAATCGAGGATTCTATTTTGATTCATGAGCGAATTATATTTTAATAAAGCTATTTTCTTTCTTTTTTGCAAGTAGCCATAGTTCGTACTGTGTCTAATTATCCAAAAGAAGGAACTGATATTTTGCAAACCCAAGAGAGGTTCATGCCCAATTTTAGTTATTGTAGCAGATTCCACGATCGGACCACTTTCGTTTTAGCATTAAAATGTTTATTTGATCTCTTCATACTGTCCAGTTTGATTTTCTAGCAATGTTTTTTGACAATGTATGTGCTGGGTTCTGGTTTAATTGAAGGCATTTGATTTTTTTTAAAACTCCAAAGTGGTCCAATCGTGGTAGTAGAATCCACGATTGGACCACTTTGGGTTTAAATTTGTTTTTAAAATTTACCTGGAATAATTAAACTTTCTACAAAATATTTTACATCAATGCGTATTGTATGCCCCAACAATAATGAAGGAACTACTTTCCTGCTGATTGCTCTATTTGTCTAACTTGCACAACCATTATTTCTTAAGGGGTCCATTCCCGGCAACTCTCCCCTACATACATACATACATACATACATACATCAATACATACATACATACATACATACATACATATATGGACAGACAGACATATAGATAGATAGATATACAGATAAGTAAATAGATAGATAGATAGATAGACAGACAGACAGAGACAGACAGACAGACATACATATATGGACAGACAGACATATAGATAGATAGACATACAGATAAGTAGATAGATAGATATATAGATAGACAGACAGACATATACATACATACATACATATCGTGGTTAGTCTTGCAATTTGTGGGCGAATCGGCAACGGCATGGGACAATTTGTGAGGCCAGAAAGGATTTAATTATCCCCTGCGCCAGTGCGTTAATATCTATGTATGTAATAGTCAACCCCGACATACATACAATATATAAATATTCATACATCAATACATACTAGCCAGTGCCAGGTCTGCCCACTGTTTCATGCACGTAAGCGGGATCGACCGCGTAGATTGTAGGCCCCATGCATATGGTTGAGTTAAAAGAGCTTCCTTTTTATGGAAGCTTCAATAGCTCAGAGCGTATCGTGGTTAGTCTTGCAATTTGCGGTCGAATCGGTGCCACAGGTTCGAGTCCCAGCAACGGCATGGGACAATTTGTGAGGCCAGAAAGGATTTAATTATCCCCTGCGCCAGTGCGTTAATATCTATGTATGTAATAGTCAACCCCGACATACATACAATATATAGATATTCATACATCAATACATACATCAATACATACATACATGGACAGACAGACATATAGATAGATAGATTGACATACAGATAAATAAATAGATATATATACAGACAAACGAATAGACAGACAGACAGACAGACAAATGGGACGTGCAGGGGAGTGCGCTGGAAATTTTGCAGGGGGGGGGGGGTCGAGGTGTCTGGCGAAGCCCGACACCGCGAGCGCCGCAGGCGCGAAGCCCGTGGCGGGGGGTCTGAGGGCTATTCTAGGGCTATTCTGAGGTGTTTTCTGCTGGCTAGCCGAGCTGCTATCTGACAAAAAAAAATTCGCCTTGAGCGGGGGGTGGGGGGGGAGGGGGTTGGTTGGGGGTGACGCCTGACGTGTTTTTCTTTAATGACCGGATATACGTATACACCCACAACTCTGATTATCTTTCTACTGATCCGCCCTTTCTCTCTCCCCCCTCCCCCCCACCCTCACCTCACCCAATCCGCCTGTGAGTCCGCCCCTTACTATGAGATTCCAGAAGTGGGTAACAGAACGATAGTAGTATTTTTCAATAACGGTTTAGTTTTAAGATTCACGCATGGGTGGAAATGCCATGTCACAGACAACAATCGCCGGGCCGTGTTTTGTGTCGCTCAAAGGCACTCGGAACAAGACACACACACACACACACTGGTTGAATGCACGACTAAATTCCACTAGACCGCTGTGCAAACAAACATATACTGCAGGCCAGAACGTTTGATAGGATAGCCACGGAAGTTTGTGTATTTTGTTTATTAAGTCCGCAAGTCATATTCGTTACTGGATGATTAAATATGTCGTTATACGCTTTGTCCGAATGCTACACCTCTTTGAAGCTACTGTTCACTTTATAGTGTTTCGGTGAATGTGTTTACGTATAGTATATATAACCAATAACCAATACAAGTTAAGTGTTTTATTGGTTTCTGTGTATTCTCTTCAGTAACTAAGATATGTGTGTGTCTGCTTGGATACTCGAGTTAAATTTCTGGTGTATTTTGTGAATCAAGTCATATTTGCCAAAACATCATCCAAAACTCGATCTGTGAATGTTTCATTTAGTTCAAGGATCGATATTTTGCGTTTTATTGGTTTCTGTGTATTCTCTTCAGTAACTAAGATATGTGTGTCTGCTTGGATACTCGAGTTAAACTTCTGGTGTATTTTGTGAATCAAGTCATATCTGCCGAAACAGCACCCAAAACTCGATCTGTTTATTTCATTTAGTTGAAGGATCGATACGTTGCGTTTTATTGGTTTTTGTTTATTCTCTTCAGTGACTCTAAGATAGGTGTGTGTCTGCTTGGATACTCGAAATAAATTTCTGGTGTATTTTGTGAATCAAGTCATATTTGCCAAAACATCATCCAAAACTCGATCTGTGGATGTTTCATTTAGTTGAAGGATCGATAATTTGCGTTTTATTGGTTTCTGTTTATTCTCTTCAGTGACTCTAAGATATGTATGTGTCTGCTTGGATACTCGAATCAAGTCATATTTGCCAAAACACCACCCAAAACTCGATCTGTGGATGTTTCATTTAGTTGAAGGATCGATAATTTGCGTTTTATTGGTTTCTGTTTATTCTCTTCAGTGACTCTAAGATATGTATGTGTCTGCTTGGATACTCGAATCAAGTCATATTTGCCAAAACACCACCCAAAACTCGATCTGTGGACGTTTCGTTAGTTGAAGGAGTGATACGTTACGCTTGTTTGAACACTACCTTCAATGTACAGCCTTTCGTAAATTGTGATTATGTCCAAAGCGATCGCATTCAATTTATTTACGGAATAAGATTTTGAAAACAAAATAAAATGGGATGGTTTGTTTGATATGTTCTGACATGTATGACAAGACGGCAAATGTGACAAAACAACACTGAATGGTTTTATAAACAATGATGATTCAACAAAAAGGTGGAATACACGTAAACCAAACACTGCGGCTTATACTAATGTTGTGTTGTAGTCGCAACAATAATTCGTTATAACTGGAGTTCGTTATAACCGGAGTTCGTCATAACCAGAGTTCGTTATTTCAGGATTCTAATACTCCGCGTTATTTTGGATACAACATTCTGCATGCCAATGTTTTCTCATTATCAGAAATCTCTTAAATATTCTACAATTTCCCCCCCCCCCACATTTTTCTTCTTAGGAGTTACTCAAAACATATTACCAGAGTTGTAAATTGTTTTCTTGGATATACATTATTATGTATCTGTTGCCATGGTAACAAAGTTGTACTATTTTAGATAAATCTTCTAACAAACTGGATTTTGTTTTTCAAAGGAAACCCTGTGGTCAAAGTAACTTAGTGTCTCCACTTTGGTTTTGGATTAAAAAAAAACAACCCCAAAACCCCAAAACAACAAAACAACAATGGCAAAGAATTACCACAAAACTGTCATCATAGTAACTAAGTGACGACGAATACCATGGCAACCCGAATTTTACCGAATATTCGTCGCGAGCCGACGATACAGATGAAGAACCGGTTTCTTTTCGACATCTACCGGAGGGAAGGAGAGCAATTCTTCTTCGAGAATAAGTACAAGGAAGCCATTGACAGCTATAATGCGGTTTGTACACTATATTGAATGTTTACCTAATGCTTGTTCCAGAATTCGCCACCAGAAAGGTTTAAGTTAGACTGCAGGGCCACGTTCCACGAAGCGATCTTAGCGCTAAGATCACCTTAAATACATAACTACATAATGCACTTAAAGGGACATTCCTGACTTTGCTGCAATGTTTAAGATGTTATCGACTACTTTTTGATAACTGTAATTATATACCAAATATATTTTTCTGCATAAAATATTAGTGGCTGTATAGTAAACGTGTTTCTGACTAGGTTAAATTTAATTTTATTTCCTAAAATATATTTTTTCGTACGTACGAAATTATTTGAAGACAAAATCCAGTTTGGGCTTCTTACAAATATTAAGACGACCAGAAACACATTGAATATACAGGCACTGATATTCTAAACAAGAAACTATATTTGATATGTAAGTTTAATCGTAGAAATATTTTATTAGTCGGAAACATCTTACAATGCAGCAAACTCGGGAATGTCTCTTTAAGATGATCTTAGTGCTAAGATCGCTTCGTGGAACGGGGCCCTGAACATTATTAACAATATTTGGCGAATTTACTATAAGTTCGTTTATGTGAAAAACGAATTGATGAATTGGCATATTGCTTTATTTTAAATAAAGCCAAAACTCCTATAAAAACATATTATGAAATTTTGAATTCATACCAACATGTACACTCACAAATAGTATCATGTCATTGCTGGGACTCGAACTTGTGGCACTGAATCGCCCCCCGCAACTTGCAGGGTTGCATCGATAGACTCTGAGCTATCGAGACATCTTTGTATGTATGTATGTATGTATGTATGTATGTATGTATGTATGTATGCATGCATGTCAATCTAATTAAAATTAGCTCCACTATTACATGTGGATCTAACAGCAGCCCGTTGGAGCGCATGTCCAGTTGACCTTTCATTCGACCAATCAAAACCATACTTGCAAAATCATGCCAGTTATATGAAAATAATTTGAAAACATTCGGGATTATGCCGAGGGTATACGAAATGATTTGGGTGAATTACGAAGTATGCCGGAAACGTATACAATCCAAAGTTCAGATTGGTATGTACGTGTGTGTGTGTGTGTGTGTGTGTGTGTGTGTGTGTGTGTGCGGGTGCGTGCGTGTCCGTGTGCGTGCGTGCGTAAAAAAAAAAAAAAATGTTTTAAGAAATTACCGTCAAGTTCAAGGGTGAAGACAGAATGCTGGAACAGCCAAAGTAGATAGTTTCACCTGAACTGTTACTGTAGTAATTGATAATAGTGTCAAGACGCTATAATGGCAGAACAGTGCTGTTCCACCAGCTGCCGCTTCATACCTGTATTAAACACGAAGATTTAAGCTATTTAATGTCATGGAAAGTTAAAAAACCCAAAAAAACCCAACAACTTTACATCGACTGTTTTTACAAAAACAATTTATGCAAGTTGGTATGGGTTTAAAACGTATATGAGATGATTCATTGCAGAATTCCATACCACGTCAGCTGCTCCCTTCTCACGCAAACGGTAATACACACCACAGTTTTAACGTTTCACGTTTCCTTTGCAAAATTCTAAGTCACTTCTCGTTGGAAGTTACAGTTTGTGTACATATTTACTTCATACTGTGTGTTCTTGTTGTCCTAACATTCTAACTATACGCTCTCAGTCTCTCTCTGTCTCTCTCTCTGTCTCTCTCCGTCTCTCTCGCTTCTCTGGTGTGTCTCTCTTCCTGTCTTCTTTCTCTCCCTTGCCCTTCCCCATCTCTCTCCCCTCTCTCCCCCTCTCTCCCCCTCTCTCCCCCCTCTCTCTGTCTGTCTCTCTGTCTGTCTGTCTGTGTCTCTGTGTGTGTCTCTCTCTCTCTCTCTCTCTCTCTCTCTCTCTCTCTCTCTCTCTCTCTCTCTCTCTCTCTCTCTCTCTCTCTCTCTCTCTCTCTCTCTCTCTCTCTCTCTCTCTCTTCTTCTTCTTCTTCCGTCTCTCTTCCTCCCTCTCTTTCTTTTTGCCTCACCACAAACCATTAAGACACAATTCTGGAGATTTATGACCCCATACTAAAACTTTAATTAGATATAAGCACAAAAGGAAAACGAATGAATGAAATGAAACCGTGTCTGTGTAACACTAGTCGGCTTCTGTTGAAATATCGATTATAGTATCTGTTTGGGCTGATATACAATTTCCAAGGAGTGGCTATGGGTTGGGAGTGGGGGTTAGAATTCTAAAAAGGGATCCCCTCAATCACTGAGATCTACCTGGTCACTGGAAGGCCAATTTTTCCTGTTATCTAATGAACTTTAGTGTTTATGCGAAATAATGAAAACTATCATTAAAGAAAAAGTCGAGAATGTCAATGTTTTAATGAAATGAACTAGAAAAAAAGAAAGCGTATCACCTATACTCGAGGAAGATAACCGGAACTTCATGACACTCCCCACACACCCGAACCCGCCCCTGACTGTCTAAACTAGATTCTTTAGATCCGATAGTCTTAAAATGAAATGTTTTACGATATTGCTTTCTGGCATGGTACACATGAACTCTATTACGCATTGAATGACTTTTCGTATAGACATTTTAATATATATCGTTATGCATTGAATGATTTCTCGTCGATTTTTTTTATCTGCCATATAGTGTGTGCGGTTTTATTATCTTCGAAGAGGTCGACATTTTTTCATTACATAGTAACAGCCAGGGTGTCAAGAATGATATAAATAAAAATAAATACACTGATTGAACTAGATTCAGTAACACTCAGTGGTGGAACTAGAGGGGGGATTCTCTTTTTGTACCTTATCCCATGGGGGTGGTTATTCATTCACTCATTCATTCGTTCGTTTATTCATTCATTCATTCGTTCTTTCGTTCGTTCGTTCATTGGTGGATCTAGAGGGGGATTCTCTTTTTTGCACCTCATCCCAAGGATGTGGTCATCCATTCATTCATTCTTTCGTTCGTTCGTTCGTTCGTTCGTTCGTTCGTTCGTTCGTTCGTTCGTTCATTCATTCATTAGTTCGTTCGTTCGTTCATTCATTCATTCATTAGTTCGTTCGTTCATTCATTCATTCATTAGTTCGTTCATTCGTTCGTTCGTTCATTCATTCATTAGTTCGTTCATTCATTCATTGGTTCGTTCGTTCGTTCGTTCATTCATTCATTAGTTCGTTCGTTCGTTCATTCATTCATTCATTCATTAGTTCGTTCGTTCGTTCATTCATTCATTCATTCATTAGTTCGTTCGTTCGTTCGTTCATTCGTGGATCTAGAGGGGCATTCTCACTGTGCACCTCATCCCAAGGAGGTGGCTATTCATTCATCCATTCGTTCATCCATTCATTCATTCATTCATACATGCATTCATTCATTCATTCATTCATTCGTTCATTCATTAGTTCGTTCGTTCGTTCTTTCGTTCGTTCATTCATTCATTCATTCATTAGTTTGTTCGTTCGTTCGTTCGTTCGTTCATTCATTCATTCATTAGTTCGTTCGTTCATTCGTGGATCTAGGGGGGGCATTCTCACTGTGCACCTCATCCCAAGGAGGTGGCTATTCATTCATCCATTCGTTCATTCATTCATTCATTCATTCATTCATACATGCATTCATTCATTCATTCATTCATTCATTTTATTCATTCATTTTAACTTAATTCTCGTGTTTATGCTTACTTAAAACGACAGATCCTAGTTTTTAAACACTTTGTAATATTTGTTCACTATTAGAGTCGTTCTTAGTAACTGAAATCAGACATTACTTAGATTGTATTGTTTAGATTATTCATTTCCGCATATCCGAAGTGTTTCTGGTCATCTTTGTTGGGTTTTTAATACCAATACCACAAAATTCATCTTTCATATTTAAAAAAAAACGCACGTGCGTCTGAGATATAACGGTTATTGAGTAGAGTTCTAGTCTATTTTTAAGGATATTTTCCAGTTTCATCGTCACAGACTCTTGTTTCACTGTTGTAAATTAGATTAACTAAACTTAGTGTCCATTTTTACGGGTTGAAACTAGGGTCTGGGACTTTAGGTTTCAAAGACAGCATCCGGGTCTCTGTCCAGGACAATGGGTTTATAGTTGTAAATGGCATGTCTCGAAATTAATTTAATGCAGTGGGAAGCAATCTTTGCTTCTCGATTTTCAAAGTGGAAACGTTAAAGTTTTGTTTTGTTGAACGACACCACTAGAGCACATTGATTTATTAATCATCGATTATTGGATGATAATTATTGGATGATAATGTTGACATATATACACTCATTAATAGCAAGGGATCTTTTGTATGCAATATCACACAGAGATTATTATGGCCATGGTTTGTGCTACCGGCCTCGATGGCGTCGTGGTTAGGCCATCGGTCTACAGGCTGGTAGGTACTGGGTTCGGATCCCAGTCGAGGCATGGGATTTTTAATCCAGATACCGACTCCAAACCCCGAGTGAGTGCTCCGCAAGGCTCAATGGGTAGGTGTAAACCACTTGCACCGACCAGTGATCCATAACTGGTTCAACAAAGGCCATGGTTTGTGCTATCCTGCCTGTGGGAAGCGCAAATAAAAGATCCCTTGCTGTTAATCGGAAAGAGTAGCCCATGTAGTGGCGACAGCGGGTTTCACCTCAAAATCTGTGTGGTCCTTAACCATATGTCTGACGCCATATAACCGTAAATAAATGTGTTGAGTGCGTCGTTAAATAAAACATTTTTTTTTTTTTTTTTTTTTTTCCTTGACATTAGATAATAATAATATGGTGGGGTGGGTAACGATTGCTTTTCAATAGGTGTAAACCTTTTAGACCGTGCCTCTTTTTTTTTCTTTTTTTTTCTTTTTTTTTAAAAGATTGTTTACCACTTTCAATGCAACAGAATTAATTTTTATGTCAATATATGCTAGTTAGTAGCATAAATTGCATACCAAAAGAACAGAAAAATATAATGGGCCTATTTTGGGAAACATGTTGCAAATACTAGACAGAACGTTTAGCAATTTGGTACTAGTGCATTGTACCATAAAAAAAAACCCCAATAACAACAAAGCAACATTCAGTGACGTGACAGTCAACACATTTCATTTTGTATTGAAAATCTCCTGTTACTTATACTGACAAATAACGCCTCAGTTAAATCCAGTGTCTGATTTCATTTGTATTTAATTAAGCACATTTACCAAATAATGAAATCGCTAAACTGTTTTTGTCATACAAAACTAGGATATCACTAAAGGTTGCATAGTACCAAAGAAGAGAGTTCCGTGTCAAAGTTCGAGGTGCACCGTTAAATATTTACAGAGTGAATGAATGAATGAATGAATGAATGAATGAATAAATGTTTAACGACACCCCAGCACGAAAAATACATCGGCTATTGGGTGTCAAACCATGGTAATGCAAACAAACAAGGCGATGATCAACATCAGTACAAAAATTCAAGATTTAAACAAAAACAGTGTAAAGAACTGTACAAAAACGCAAATATCACAGACAGATACTGACCTTCACTCAAAATTTCAATTTGTGCTGTATTGGCCATCCTCAAAGAGAATGTTACACCCCTGCACCACGGTGAGCTTATAGCACGCGCAGGGTGTTACAGAGTGAAAACTGCTGTGGGTGTGATTGGTAGTAATATGTGACATTGATTATTTGTGCAAACACTATTATTCATTGACAATAAATAAATACACTTTTATTTGTTATACAGTTATTATGCAGTATATACCAGAGGTTGAAACTATTGCGGGGTACCACCAAAAATGGAACTGCAATTTTCAGCAAAAATGGCGGTTGCTATTAAAAACATTAATTAAATCTCTTAAACTGTATGTGACACCCCATTTTCTTGCAGGTAGATTAGATGTGAGGTGCCACACATTGTATTGTTGTACTTCCTGAGTGTGTTGACACGCTGCTTATATCTGTTTTATTAGTAAAAGTTAACATTATCGTCAATAGGAATTGATTTGGTCTATTAGAACCTATATTCAAAAGAAATGTTTATGGGGCTAAGAGAAGTAACTCGTTCTGTTTCCACACTAAGCATGATCATACTAGATAGGGTACAAGCTGTGCACTTAACCACGAGTACCAGAAACACGATAACACCGAAAACACAATATAATATAGGTGGACAACACGACAAAGCTGCGTTTAAACTGTACAACTTGTAGTTGGTTGACTTTTTCTTTCTTTCTTTCATTTTTTTTTATCTTTTTTTTTTATATATAATAAAACTAAAATGATGAAATTTATATCATAGATAGATAATTTTATTATTTAGTTGTGGGGTGTTTCCTGGAGGGTTTTTATGTTTTGTTTCTCCAGGATTGTAGTGGTGGTGGTATTGTTGTTGTTTATTTGTTTTTATTTATTGTTTATTTTGTTTGTTTGTTTGTTTGTTGTTGTTGTTTTGTGAAATATGATTTACACTTCACTATCTATTGAAGTCCATTGCTATTTCATATTATACACGCCTGAGGTGTTTTAATCGTAGATCGATTCCCCCCCCCCCCCCCCCCCCACCATGTACTCTGTTTTCCTCCCAACTCAACCAGCGCTCACGACTGGTGTGTATATATATATATATATATACAGTCCTGTCTATTAAAAATATAAATTTATCTTATTTCCACATACGATCATGAAGTTACACTGTGTGAACGTGCCTTAAGCCGGCGATTCTTCGTAATCTCGGTTCCCGGGTTTTACTGTCTCAAAAATGCGAGACCCCCAGGAGCACTACTGTATAGTCACGTGATTTTTATCTTGTCCGCGTTAGAAGGGTATAACACCTGGGATGAGAACCCCCCAGCTAGCATTCTGAAAACCTGATATATGGAACTTAATACGCCTGGGCGGAATACCTTTTTTTATTTACAATTCTTCGCTAGAAAGACTTTAAGTCACGAATAAACACGTCAGTGTAGACACACATTAATACACAGGGTCGTACCTACAGATAGAGCAAGGGGGTGGGCAGGGGGTGGCCAGGGGGCGGGGGAAGTTTATGGAGTGGGTGGGTAGAGTCTTGCACTCACGGAAAATATATTGAATATAAAAAGGAGAAAATATGCATGACGAGGGGTGGGTGGGTTTGAACTCTGAAACCCTACCCATGTACATGTGCCTGGGGCTGACTCACTCCCCCCCCAAAAAAAAAAAACCCCAAAAAACCCCCCGCAAACCTCCACCCCCATCCCCCCCAAAAAAACCCTGGCAAAAAGTTACCTTTATTTTTATTTTTTATTTTTTTTTGGGGGGGGGGGGGGAGTGACACACCTTCCCCCTTCGACTAGTTATTTTAGGCTTTATTTAACGGCGTGCGCACTCAACACATTTTATTTACAGTTATATGGCGTCAGACATATGGTTAAAGACCACACAGAAATTGAGATAGGAAACCCGCTGTCGCCACTTCATGGGCTACTCTTTTCGATTAGCAGCAAGGGATCTTTTATATGCACCAACCCACAGACAGGATAGTACATACCACGGCCTTTGATATACCACTTGTGGTGCACTGGCTGGAACGAGAAATAGCCCAATGGGCCCACCGACTGAGATCGATCCCAGACCCACCACGCATCAAGCGAATGCTTTACCACTGGGCTATGTCACGCCCTCACAGCTATTGGGTGTCTACATATGATTAATGGCACTTCAGCACATTTTAAACTATGGTTATTTGGTGTCTACCATATGGTTATTCTAACACTTGGTCTAGTTAGTGAGAGAAAAGCAGCAAAATGTTCGCATTCTGGCCAATGAAAAAATTGATTTGGTCGAACAGAATCTAAGCATTTAAATCCCACCGACAGGGATCGATCCCAGACCGCCCGCGCATCGAGCGAGCGCTGTACCACTGAGCTACGTCCCGCCCAGGTAACTTAAGGCGCTCATTTCATTTCATGTTAACTTATTTTCGTGTTTTTATCCAATTAAAGTTCAAGCACACTGTCCTGGGCACACACTCAGTCGGTTGAGTGCTCGCTAGAGGTGCTTGCGTAGCAGGTTTTAACTACCTCGGTGGATCCATTCAACAGATTTGTTTATTTCTCGGTCCAACCAGTGCACGTCAACTAGTCAAAGGCCGTGGTATGTGCGTTCCTGTCTGTGGGAAAGTGCATATAAACGATCCCTTGCTGCTAATGAAAAAAAATATATATAGCGGGTTTCCTCTCCAAGACTATAAATCAGAATTATCAAATGTTTGACACCCAATAGCCGATTATTAATAAATCAATGTGCTCTAGTGGTGTCGTTAAACAAAATAAACCTTAACGCTTCACTGTCTGGAAGGACTGAATGTTTAGGCCAATGCGTGGTTACAACTCGCTCTGGATGTGACCTGTTAAAATCAAGAATGAACATGTTAGACTGAATAGTTAATACAGTGTTTGTTGTTTACAGTTTCCAAGCATAACACAGTCTGTAGTTCGGAATTCTTAACTGAATACATGTTGTTTATATATAACTCTTTAAAAAAAAAAAAATGCTTTACATGGCTAAGTGATTTTGATTTGTTCATGGTCGAGATGACAGAATACGAAAAGAATGATTAGGCCTACATGTGTATCATTAATGAGTGAACAAGGGCTAATTCAAGTTATTGCAGAAATTAATATAAGGTAAAAGGGCTGGTGGTAAATAATAATAATAATAAATAAATAAATAAATAAATAAATAAATAACTATTTTGTTTAGTTATGTGTTTAACATATGGTAACGATAGCCCAGCACATTGTTTAATCAGCGGCTATTGGGTGTCTAACATATGGTAATTATGACACTAATGGTTTTGGCCATATATGGTACAATCAAAATGTAGAAAATAGCAGAAAATTTTTATCATTATTCAAGCAGAGAATGACAGATCAATTTATTCAAGCTAGGTTTGCTGTATTTAATAATTCTCCAAAGTGTCTCCTATACAAATTCATTGTTAATAATTTTTGTCTACAACCTTACCTTCAGAAACCTATCGCCCTGAAATATAAACGTATTTTGAGTAAATTTAGACTTTCTGCACATATTCTCTCCATAGAAACGGGCAGATACCATCATATCGATAGAAGCAATAGGATATGTAATCTCTGCAACATGAATCTACTAGAAGACGAATATCACTTTGTTCTAGTTTGTCCGTTCTACTATACTATAAGAGATAAATATATTAAAACTTATTATTATAATAAACCATCAACTCTGAAATTAACACAACTACTGTCCACCGATAGCTCAAGAGAGTTAATTAAACTGTGTAAATACTTGATAACTGCTACCACACATAGAACAGACAACCTTGATTTATGAGTATGTTTTTATTTATGTATTTATTTCATTACTGTATTTTACTATCGACTATAAAATGTATATTTTTTGGCAAATAATAAACTACTTACACTTGGTCTAAGAGTGTGAGAGAAGAAAGGAAAGGAATGTTTGTTTAACCACACCCCAGCACATTGTTTAAATCAGTGGCTATGAGGTGTCTAACATATGGTAATTATGACACTTGGTCTAAGAGTGTGAGAGAAGAAAGGAAAGGAATGTTTGTTTAATGACACCCCAGCACATTGTTTAATCAGTGGCTATTAGGTGTCTAACATATGGTAATTGTGACACTCGGTCTAAGAGTGTGAGAGAAGAAAGGAAAGGAATGTTTGTTTAATGACACCCCAGCACATTGTTAAAGCAAGTTAGGTGTCTAATCTTTCTAAAGTTTATTTTGTTTAACGACACCACTAGAACACATTGATTTATTAATCATGGGCTATTGGATGTAAAACATTTTTTTGACATTCAATACTTTTTTTTAACTGTTTATTTTTTCTTGACCATTCCATGTTATAATAAGATTTCAGTGGTCTGTGAAAAGAAGTAGGATATACAATAGGCATACAGATATGAAGGTGTTTTACTTTACATCAATTGCACGTGACCTGTTGGGGCTGATGAAAACAAATGAATGAACAAAAGTAATTTTTAGATTATATATCAAATAGAGAATGGTACATTGACCACTTGGTAACGAATTCATTAAAGCACTTTTTACTGGAGTGAATATGTTTCTCAGTCAGGTATCATTGTTTAACTTCGTTTTGGAAATGAGTAATGTTTAAATGTACATATTGCACTGTTCTGGTAATTTCGACATAGTCTTAGAGAGAAAACACGCTACATTTTTCCATTATTAGCAAGGGATCTTTTATATGCACCATCCCACAGACAGGATAGCCATACCACCAATCTGATTAAAATTAGCTCTACTGGTCTACCAGTAGATCTAAAAGCATTGCGTGGACTCCCATGTCCAGGTGACATTTCATCTATAAATAACAATTTAAATATCGACCAATTACACTTCGCCTTTTATAGCGTTATTCGGGAGCATACAAATTCTAAAAATATCGGGCGAGACTATTTATACAATAGGTCAAACTTGTTGGTCTATTTCAACATTAAAATACAGGGGGGAAAGTGCAGTAATAAACTCTGGATTGTATACTAGTATAAACATATTTTATGGCTATACCATCACGTTTTTTGTTTTTTTAAGTCTTGAAACAAATTTTATATAAAATTTTATATTGAAATTAGTTTCCGGCATACTTCGTAATTCACCCGAATCATTTCGTATACCCTCGGCATAATCCCGAATGTTTTCGAATGGAATTATTGTAAAAGATGCAAATTTCCCACCGACGGGGATCGATTCCAAACCGACCGCGCATTAAATGAGCGCTTTACCACTGGACTACATCACGTCCTGGCAGGAACATGAAATAGCCCAATTGGTCCACTGACGGGGATCGATCACAAACCGACCGCGCACCAAATGAATACTTTAACATTTGTGGCTACGTCCCGCACCCTACCACAGAACATCTTGTAGACACTAGCAAATTAAACATTCAGGTTATTTTTTCTTTATTTGGACCGCCCGTCTAAAATTGGCATTTATTTGTAATATGTTATAGTTACATCATCCTTTTCCGAGAGATTTGTCTAGTTAGACCACGGTTTTTGCGGCCGTTGAGTGACAGGTGTAATGATTGAGGGCGTACCACGCCCCCATTACAGATTTATATTGTAGCTTTATTAGTAATGTTAGTGAAAATGTTACTTTTTAAAACAATGTTCTAATTTACTTCCTGCTGAACTATATATGACCTGTAAGCGTAACTTTCTTCAGCCATTCAGCCATCGCTAAAATTTAGGTCAGACACGCCCGTGGTCTAACTATGGGATACACCACGGGTAAAATAAAAGGGACCGACACTAAAGCGTGGTACAATAGGAATTAGCTCTCATATTCATAATTTTTGGACACGCCATCTAAATTAATCCATTCCATTTTAGTGTAAAGTCAAAACTGTCCCTATTAATTAAATATTATCTGTCCGATGCTCAGGCACCAATCTAATTAAAATTAGCTCCACTATTACATGTGGATCTAAAGACAGCCAGTTGGAGCTCATGTCCACCAATCAAAACCTTACTTGCAGAATCCTGCCAGTGATTTAAAAATAATTTGAAAACATTCCGAATTATCCTGAGGGTATACGACATGTTTTGTGTGAATTACGAATGCCTTAAAACATGTTTTATTTTATAAAATAAATAATTTGTAATGTAAAACTGAAGACTGATTTAGGGTTTTTTTAATTTTATAAAAAAAAAAAAAAAAATTAATGTAAAATTGAAGACTGATAACCCACCCCGTACGTATTGGTATGGTTCGCTGTACTGCGGCCACTAAAATAGACTCGCCCGATATTTTTTAGAATTTGTATGCTCCCAAATAACGTTATAAAAGGCGAAGTGTGATTGGTCAATATTTAAATTATTATTTACAGACGAAATGTTACCTGGCCATGGGGACTACGCAGTGTTGTTAGTTTTAAATCACTGGCAGGATTGTGCAAGTAAGGTTTTGATTGGTGGACATGAGCTCCAACTGGCTGTCTTTAGATCCACATGTAATAGTGGAGATAATTTTAATTAGATTGCTCAGGCACCAGCCTTGCCAGAGACTGGACGTGGGATGAAAGTGCCTGAACCTCTTTTGGATATAGGCACGTAAATAAAGTAACAGTAACAGTCACTGGCATAGCTAATATTGGAGGGGTGGGGTCAAACCACACTATATATTTATGATTTTATCCAATTTAATACTCTTTTTTTTTTTTTAAAGGTTTGATTGGGGAGGGGCATTTCCCTCGTGCCCACCCCCACCTCCACCCCGCCTCTACGCCATTGGTTGTTGTTTATAAACTAATGAGCGACTTTATTTCAGGCCTTGGAGATCGACCCAGGCAGCAAGGTTGCGCTGATGGCGAGGTCGCGGTGTTACTTCGAGATGGGACTGGTGCAGCGATCTCTCGTCGACTGCGAGGCCGTCCTAGCTATGGAGAACACGTACCCCGATGTAAGTAATCAACCAATCAAACAAGTTAATCAGGCAGTCAATCAAACAACCAGCCAATTAATCAACGCATCAAGCAGTCAATCAAACCAGTAAACAATCAGTCAGTCGATCACTTTATTCACGCAATTTTCAAAATGAAAAATATTTTTGATAAATGTGGATTGACCGGCCTCGGTGGCGCAGTGGTTAAGCCATCGGACTACAGGCTGGTAGGTACAGGGTTCGCAGCCCGGTACCAGCTCCAACCTAGAGCGAGTTCTTAAGGGCTCAATGGGTAGGTGTAAGGCCACTACACCCTCTTCTCTCTCACTAACCACTAACCAACTAACCACCTAACCCACTGTACTGGACAGACAGCCAAGATAGCTGAGGTGTGTGTGCCCAGGACAGTGTGCTTGAACCGTAACTGGATTTAATCACGAAAATATAAGTTGAAAAAAAAAAGTGGATTGACCTATGTTTGGACATATCACAATTTTATTAATGTTAAATGGGTATGTGAAACGGTATCCCGAGTGTTATTTGAAAAAAAATTCTTATAAAAATGGAAAAACAAAATTGAAATGTCATCAAAGAGTGTTAATTATAGAATATTCAAAAATTAATTAAAATTATCTTACTAAGTTGTCTCAAAAGAATTAAGGTTTAACGAAACCTCGGCACAAAAATACACATCGGCTATTGGATGAGTCTCAGAGAATGCAAATATAATATCTAAATTTAGATCGAAAGCTGGAAGATGGTATAGTATTCTTAGAAAAAACAGAATATGCCATATATGTACTCTTAAGGAAATTGGAGATGAATTTCATTTTATATATTTAAATGTAATGATGCTGTATTATTAAATGTGAGAAAAAGCATACCCGAGAAACATAGAAAACATCCTAATATATTTTCATATCATGTGTTTCAACCGGTGAATATGAACACCAAGTTTCGTTAATCAACAACCGTGTAACACTTTTGAATATAGTTTTTAAAAAGTCTGTGATGTTTAAACTGATAAATACCCTTAAAATGAAAGCTAGACTATGACTCCATAACTGTTATTGTCGTTGCTTAAGAGACCAGAGGCGGATCTGGGGGGGGGGGGGGGGGGGGGGGGGTCAGGGGCCCTCCCTCCCCCCTAAATTTTGCGATAGTTTTAATTTTATTATATATTAATTTTCTTTTACTTACCCATTGAGTCGTTAAAAGTCGCCCTGGGTGGGAGCCGGTACCGGGTTGCGAACCCTGTACCTACCAGCCTTATCTCTGATGGATTCGTACTGTGAGAACACCTAAATATTAGTTTATACGTCTGGTTGTTTTTTTTAAGGACGACACATCGCATGCAACAATTCGGTGCAACTAATAGCATGGTGAGAACTCCGTTTTATGACTCCCATAACTGTTATTGTCGTTGCTTAAGAGACTAGAGGCGGATCGGGGGGGGGGGGTCAGGGGCCCTCCCCCCTAAATTTTGCGATAGTTATAATTTTATTATATATTAATTTTCGGGGTTTTTTACGATCCCATCCAAACCTCCCCCAAAGTTCCCCTGGCATTCCACCTCATGTCACTGCCCCCCCACCCCCCCCCAATGGATTTTCTGGATCCGCCACTGGGGACGTTCTCATTATGCGATTAGTAGCACCATTTCATTTCAACTTATTTTCGTGCTTATATCCAAAAAACGTTGAAGCATGCTGTCCTGGGCACACACCTCAGCTATCTGAGCTATCTGTTGTTAGTTGTTAGTGGTTAGTGGTTAGTCAGAGAGAATAGGGTGCAGTGGTCTTATACTTACCCACTGAGTCGTTAAAACTCGCTCTGGGTGGGAGCCGGTACCGGGTTGCGAACTCTCATGGTGAGAACTCCGTTTTATGAAACAAAGTTACGAAATAGGACCCTTGCACTGTTTTGCGAAGATGCATAGTTCTTCCATGATATGACAGTTTATTGCTTTTGTTTTTACCTGTGTGTTTCCAGGCAGTGTATCAGAAAGCTGAGATCTATTATGCACTTGAGAACTACGAGATGGCGCTGCTGTTTTACCACAGGGGACACAAACTGGGTTACAGAGGATTCCAGGAGGGGATCGACCGCTGTAAGGAGCGGGTCAAGCACAACGAATCAGGTGAGATAAGAGTTTGTTTTGTTTGACGACACCACTAGAGCACATTGTCCTATTGATCATCGGCTATTGGATGACAAACATTTGGTAATTTTGACATATAGCTTTAGAGAGGAAACCCGCTATACCCAGGTCTTCATTTAGTATAAAATTATAACCCACCCCCATCCACCCACCCCACCTTATTTTCGTGCTTATATCTAATTAAGGTTCAAGCACGCTGTCCTGGGCACACACCTCAGCTATCTGGGCTGCCTGATCAGGACAGTGGGTTAGTGGTTAGTTGGTTAGTGAGAGAGAAGAGGATGTAGTGGTCTTACACCTACCCACTGAGTCGTTAAAACGCCCTCTGCGTAGGAGCCGATACCGGGCTGCGAACCATGTACCTACCAGCCTTAGGTCCTATGGCTTAACCAGGACACCACCGAAGCCGGTCCGTCTCGTATGTTTGTGTTTGCCTGAATGCAAGCTGTCGTTTGACAATACTACAGTGAACAGTTACTGCTATTAAAAATAGCGGTGTATTAGAAATCGGTTTGAGCTGAAGTTGTTATTAACTGACATTAGTTCAGATCGCGAAACCTAAGGTTACACACCACCATTAATTACTTCATGCAGTTCAATGCAATTTCTATCAGAATATATTCTGTTAAAAATATAATAGGTAGCAGTATACAGTTAGCTCTCTTGTGTACCGCACAAAGAGTTCGCTTGTTGGTTTTGCACATATCCATGTTTGAAGGCTAATTGTTTGGAATAGGTAGTAAATACTTAACATTAGTGATAACAAAGGAGTTATTTTTAAAACTGACAATTGGTTTATCACCAGTAGTGCAAACTGTTCAGCTGCAATGAGGCTTGGTATCCATACACCGAATTTTGCTTATAACAAAAGTGGGACACGATCAATTTTGGTAATTTTCAAATAAGCTGATTTTGTGAAACATTTAATAGCTAAACCTTTATTCAAATGAGGGTTTTTGTAAGGTTTGATCAGCAAAGTTTCCATAAATATATGTGTGATATCCGCCAACTCACGATTGGGTGTGGTTTGTATGGGTGTGAACACTGTCAAAAATGCAGCCAACATCATGCAGTTTTGGCACATTATAATGAAAGTATCACAAACATGTAACTAAAAATATTTAAAATGAGTCCTCTTTATAATTATGACCCTTTTTGTAATTTCTTTAAGACTAACAATACCTGTATCTTGCTTTATGTTTGAACCTTTAACGACCGCTGGTGACTCCCCCCACACTTTTCAAAGTTGACCTCCACTGGAATATGATGCAGAACATTATCCTACATGGAATAACCATGGTGGTCGCTTTGACTCTCTCGGGTAACAATACCTGTATCTTGCTTTATATTTGAACCTTTAACGACCTCTGGTGACCCCACACACACTTTTCAAAGTTGACCTCCACTGGAATATGATGCAGCACATTATCCTACATGGAATAACCATGGTGGTCGCTTTGACTCTCTCGGGTAACAATACCTGTATCTTGCTTTATATTTGAACCTTTAACGACCTCTGGTGACCCCACACACACTTTTCAAAGTTGACCTCCACTGGAATATGATGCAGCACATTATCCTACATGGAATAACCATGGTGGTCGCTTTGACTCTCTCGGGTAACAATACCTGTATCTTGCTTTATATTTGAACCTTTAACGACCTCTGGTGACCCCACACACACCTTTCAAAGTTGACCTCCACTGGAATATGATGCAGCACATTATCCTACATGGAATAACCACGGTGGTCGCTTTGACTCTCTCGGGTAACAATACCTGTATCTTGCTTTATATTTGAACCTTTAACGACCTCTGGTGACCCCACACACACTTTTCAAAGTTGACCTCCACTGGAATATGATGCAGCACATTATCCTACATGGAATAACCATGGTGGTCGCTTTGACTCTCTCGGGTAGAACGATATCCTGAACCTTTCAAAAGCCATTTCAGAATTTTGTATTAGTTTTTTTCAATTAAGAACTATTTCCTAAAGCGGACTGTATTAAAGGCGCAGACCCTAGTGTCAACCCGTAAAAATGGACACTAAGTATGGTTGAGTTACAAACGTTACAACAGAGTGAAACAAGAGTCTGTAACGTAAAAACGGTGAAATACCGTTAAAAACACGAGTACTAAAAGACATGATAGTCCCATAACTGTGATGTTTCTCAGACCCACGTGCGTTTGGTTAAAAAATATGAATAATTTCATTTTTCATGGTATTAGAAACACCAGGATGACCAGAAACACTTTGGATGTACAGAAATGGATACTCTAAACAATAAAATATAAGCAATGCTTAAAAACTAGGATCTGTCCCTTTAAGGTGACAAGTAACAACACAATAAACGGTGGTGTGGTACTAACAGAGTTCGTTTATTTTGTTTTGTTTCAGGCCGCACCATGAAGCTCACACCAGCCGGGGATCTTACTATATACGTACACAAGAAGGTATCGGGAATTACACAATGATATTTTATTATATAACATTTAGCGAAATATCTTAAAATATCAGTGAAATAAAAGTGTTATCAGTCACTCAGTGACACATTTTAAAGTGTAGACAGTGTTATCGTCACTCTTAAACAACTAAGGGGTGGGGAAGGGCGGACAGTAAGGAAAGCATCATGATGTATTCTTCAGCTAATTCTCAAAAAGGGCATTTATAAACTATTTTCCTGCTGTATGGTGGCTGAGTGGGGTGGTTTATGGATGTCATGACCTCTCTGCATCACACTAGGTTTTCACCATCCTTTTTACATTTGTTCGTCTCCCCCCTTGGGCCTTCTCTGACTCTTCTCTGTCTCTTTACTCTCTCTGTAATACGATTAGTGGACAGTATGGGTTCCCTTCCCTAGTATGGGTTCCCCCACCCCTTATACAATCTTTATTACGCCAGTGACATATAACGCCTTGTCTATAACCCCAAAACTGAATACTTTAGTGGGAAGAATGTTGGGGGGGGGGGATAGTCTCTCTCTCTCTCTCTCTCTCTCTCTCTCTCTCTCTCTCTCTCTCTCTCTCTCTCTCTCTCTCTCTCTCTCTCCTCTATCTCTCTCTCTCTCTCTCTCACACACACACACACACACACACACACTCATCTGTGTGTCTGCGTGTGTCGCTTTCTGTCTAAATCTACTTTTGTTTTCACTTTTACAGATGCGAAAACTGAGTTCCACGCCACGTGAAGAAAATAAACAAAAATTTGGACGATCGGGGAAAACAAGAAGCCTGTTCCGAGACCCCAGCGTGGTCAGCTATAAACTGAACTTATCTCCAAATCCATTGGTCCGTCTAGACAAAAAGGAGCGGGCGAGAGCGAGGTCATACAAACTGGCCAATCGGCAAGCTCCGTCACACCGAACTGCAGCCAATCAACGCTCCTATTCGGACCGCCCCGTGAATTACAGAAATGAAACCTCAAACGAAACCAGAGACAAAGATGAAGTAATTCATAGTGATAGGTCAGGGGTTAAGGAAGGTCAAGGTTACTATAGCCCAGATGAGGGAAAAACCAATGCGGAATCAATTAGGGAAACTCTACGGCGATAAAGGTATTCTGGATAAACTTTGTGCAAAAAATCGGTATCGTATAAAATGCATGGTCTTTCAAGGTTTGTAAATGTTTCTGCAGATCACTTTTGTTTAATTGTTGTTTTGTCTTAGTTTTTGTTGTTGTTGTTGTTCTCGTCCAAAATCTATGATTTCTGTTTATATTGTTATCTGCAATCGCTCATTTTATTTAATATATTATTTAATATTGCATACTATTCGTTATCGTTTCACGCCCAAAAGGGGACTGTTTAACTCAACTTGTAAGAGTGGAGTGGATGGTGTAGGAATGAACAGGATGGATTGGATGGATGGATGAAGGCAAGGAAGGAAGGGTGGATGGATGGATGAGAGGAGGGATTGATGGGTTGGAGGAATTGATGGATGGATGGGATGGATGGAAGGATGGTAATGGACCAGATGGATAGATGGGATTGATGGGATGGATTGATGAATGGGTGGGATTGTCCGTGGGTTGGTGTATGGGTTGATTGTTTGATGGGTGAGTTTTGAATAGATGCATGGGTAGATGGAATAATGGATGCATGGATATATGGAATAAATTATAAAGGGGATGGATGGAATTGAGGGCTGGATGAGTCAATGAGTGAATGGATGATGTCTGTATGTCTTGGATGAATAGATTGCTGGAGGATGAATTGTTCAACATGAATGATATGAATGCCATGGCACGAAGTGGGCATATGGATGGATGGTGTATTGATTACTGGATCAATTGGATAGCCGGTTTACACAAGACAGATGGAAGGAACAGATTCATATATTAACATGCATATTTCGATTTATTGCACAACAGATAAAAACCAAACACACTGTTTAAGACTGGCGTCCGGTCGCTGGCAAAAGACGGGCCTTGGCTTATCTGTACGAGAGAATCTTATACTGGAGCGGCAGAAAGCTTACAACCCGTCGCCCACCCCGGTCCGTCACCGCCCCTGTCTCCAGAAGTACATCATCAGCTAGCGGGCGAGCAACCACGCGAGGAAGAGCGCCTCACCCTTCTCACCTCCACCAGCGATTGAGAAGTAGTTCTCGGGCAAGGAGAGGTAAGCGAGTATTCATGGGGGGGCCGAAATCTGGAATCGCCAGAGGGTAGCGCGGCGGATGACGTCACGTGAGGGAACGGTGACAGGACAAGATGGTCGCGGGGAGATCAGACGAGGACAAATCCTGAAAGCATCAATTTCGTCTTCAGGAGCAGTACGTGCCAGACAGCCCGGGGACGCCCGGTGCAAGAGAACTGCTGTGGTGGGGTGGGGCACGGGAGTATGAGAAGTGAGTGTCGGAGGTAGTTCGAAGAGCCGGTCTCATGCCACAGATTGGGACGAGGGGGAAGTGGATGAAGATTCGGATCCTTGTCTATTTGAACAGGACAGCTGGAAGGACATCAGGAAGGAATGTGTTACAATAATCGGCGGTGCTTGTGATTAAGTGCTGTACCCTATTGCCAGCGCATGCGTGCCTATGAAGGATTATTTATAATTTCCATTTATTTATTTATTTATATTAAAACTGCATGCGACACTTTCATATATTTAATTTGTGCTAAAGTGACTGTAACTTGTACATTTAATAGGGCTTTGCCGCGATCCAAAACTCAACCTGCGACGCCGAGGTACCCGACACTTACACTAGATTGACAATGAGACCACGGAATAAAGTAAAATAGCATTGTGCATCTTAATTCCAGCGCTGAACATGAATGTCAAATGATGTCATTAAATTGCATTTATAAACCTGTTGATACGTTCAGAATAATTGTGACGGACGGACGATCAGATTAAAAAGAGAAACTAACACATGATCATATAATTATTGTGTAACTTGTATTCCTGATTGGTTACTGCTGAATTTAATGCTCTACAATGATTGTCTCACTTGTACGGGTGCTCGAGTCCTGTGAACGGACTCGACTCTTGCTAGACTCGGCCCGTGGCCTAGTACTCGAGTACCCGTGGAGACCCTACTGTGTACACAGGTCTATTAATTGTTCTTATAACAGCATTGGCGTATTAGTGGGACAGTGGGACAGTGGGGAGGGGGAGGGGGCAACCACTGCCTTAGAGTCGTGTTATCGGTCGAAAGGAAAATATAAAAAGTGGTTGGGAAAAAAAAGAGGTGTGAGGGCCAAGACCCCCCACCGCCACCACCACCACCCCACCCTTGCTACGCCAGTGAATAGTAAAGTTATCAGGCCCCTTGCTTATAAAAGTGTTAGTCTAGGGTCTCACTACACAGATCACTTCCGGGTGAGAGTTGATTGATCACGGTCCACTATAGTTCCTAATTTTGACACGTTATGGTTCACATATTCACTTCTAGGAAATGGTGAATAATTAAAACAATATGTATGTTTAATGGTAAGCCTTCTGGCTGTATTTTACCCATGTTATTTTGTAATATTGTGCATCGACCTTTTGGGACATGGGTGTACAGAGCAAGAGACAGCCGGAGTGAATCGGTTAATGAACCACCTGTTCGGACCGGTACGACAGCCAGATGCGGTCTTATAGGAAAAAACTGAGACGGAAATGTTCTCAATTTTGGAGTGAAAATAAATGCTTATATAATGTATGTTCGCAATGGTGTATGTTGTTAGTGCCATCGAGAACCCGTTCTATTGGCAATCTTCATTTGAAGTTGGGCAATTTAACATGGGTTTCAATGGCAAATGTCATCTGTGCAGTGAGATCTAGATTCGAGACTGCGTCTTTAACGTCATGGCAACGCCATACATATTATATGCAAGTGACGTCATTAGAGATTAAGCCTAGATTAAAGTTTTATAAGCACGAGTCTTGGTTTAAAGCATTTCGCATGAAACAAGCACATATTGGACTCTTTCTTTCATATCTCCGTGCACTATTGCGCAAACTGGCAAAATCAGACACCTTGGAAATCAAACTATTAATTGTGCTTTCCCCAAATGACCCAGTCTGCACAAAAACAATCTTACTAAAACTAACAAGTAGGTAGAAGACCGTTAACAGATCTGTGATTTAAAAAACTAAAACAGTTATAGAGATGTTGTTACATAGTATTAAGATATAATGTACAAAACGATGTTGCTGGGGCAAGTCCAGCCAACTGTTTGTCTCTAACGTTTGCTACCGGCCTGGTTTTTACGCTACACAATAAACCAAACGACCACTCCGGGAACCAGTCAAAATAGTTTACAAACGTTTAGCAAAAACACTGGCTGTTTGAACTTAGGCCTGATGTCATACTAAATGATTTTTTGTTTGTTTATGGACAGCATTTGATAAAGAAGAACACGAAGAATGCATTAGAAGATCAACAGTGTGTCTGCAAACTGTGGAAAAATACGGCGATGAGGAAATCTCTGACAAGCGAGACTTGGTGGCGAGAATTCATAGTTACCTGGGCAATTCTCTCTTAGAAGAACGCGAGTATGACGAGGCGATCAGACATCACGAAAAGGATCTCGAAATCGGAGAAGACTGGTACGACCATGCCTTAGATTTAATAATAATATGATAATACGAAAGAAAATAAATATTATAATAAAAAGAAACAATAGCAAGATTTAAAATACAAAAATCGAATAGACCAATTATAGTCGTACAGAGAGGGGGAGTGTGAGAGAGAGAGAGAGAGAGAGAGAGCAGAGAGAGAGAGAGAGAGAGAGAGAAAGAGAGAGGAGAGACAGACAGACAGACAGACAGACAGAGAGAGACAGAGAGAGAGACAGAGAGAGAGAGAGAGACAGACAGACAGAGAGAGAGAGATAGAGGTGAGGAGGAGGAAAACGAAAGAGAAACATGGTGGAGAGAGGGGAGAAAGAGGAGGAAGCGACAGAGAGAAGGAGAGAGAGAGAGAGAGAGACAGAGAGAGAGAGCGAGAGAGATTGGAAGAGAGAGAGAGCAGAGACAGAGAGGGCGGAGGAGACAGAGAGAGAGAGCGAAGAGACAAATAGATATAGGGGGGAGGGAGAGAGAGAGAGGGAGACGAACAGTAGACAGCAGAGAAGAATGAAGAGCCAGACAGAGAGAGAGAGAGAGAGAGAGAGAGAGAGGTGAGGAGGAGGAAGAACGAAAGAGAAACATGGTGGAGGGAGGAGAAAGAGGAGGAAGCGACAGAGAGAGAGAGAGAGAGAGAGAGAGAGAGAGAGAGAGAGAGAGGTGAGGAGGAGGAAGAACGAAACAGAAACATGGTGGAGGGAGGAGAAAGAGGAGGAAGCTACAGAGAGAGAGAGAGAGAGAGAGAGAGAGAGAGAGAGAGAGAGAGAGAGAGAGAAGGAAGAGCCAGACAGAGAGAGAGAGACACATAGACACAGAGAGAGATATATATAGAGAGAGAGGAGGGGAGGAAGAGCGAAAGAAAGACAGATGTTGGGGAGAGAGAAGGAGAGAGAGGAGGAGGAAGAGATAGACAGAGGAGGGAGAGACAGACAGACAGAGAGAGGGTGATAGAGACAGAGAGAGAGGGTGTGTGTGAAAGAGACAGGGAGAGAAAGGGGTGAGAGAGACAGAGAGGGGGAGTGAGAGGGGGAGAGAGAGGGGGAGAGAGAGAGAGAGACAGAGAGAGAGAGAGAGAGACAGAGAGAGAGAGAGAGAGAGAGAGAGAGAAAGAGAGAGAGAGAGAGACAGAGAGAGAGAGAAAGAGAGAGAGAAAGAGAGACAGAGACAGAGAGAGAAGGAAGAGCCAGACAGAGAGAGAGAGAGACACATAGACACAGAGAGAGATATATATATAGAGAGAGGAGGGGAGGAAGAGCGAAAGAAAGACAGATGTTGGGGAGAGAGAAGGAGAGAGAGGAGGAGGAAGAGATAGACAGAGGAGGGAGAGACAGACAGACAGAGAGAGGGTGATAGAGACAGAGAGAGAGGGTGTGTGTGAAAGAGACAGGGAGAGAAAGGGGTGAGAGAGACAGAGAGGGGGAGTGAGAGAGGGAGAGAGAGGGGGAGAGAGAGGGAGTGGGGTGGGGATACATGTTATTTACGTGATTCAAATATGTTACAACATGCAAATATCAGTTGTGATATTGGCACTTCAATACTACATCGAAAATAGGATAAACTAATGTCCAATTTCTCAGTGTTTTATAGATATGTTACATACATTTACTTTCAGTCAAAAATCTTCAGGAATTCCAAGGTTTGTTTTTCATTAACATGAGTGCAGACTTATGAAGCGTATGCATTATATTATGTAACTATAAATATTATGCTATCTATTTTAACAGCCCAGGGCCCCGTTTTACGAAGCAATCTTAGTGTAAGATCATCTTAAGTTCATAAGGTAGATATGCACTTAAGGTGATCTTAGCACAAAGATAGCTTCATAAAATGATAAACGGGTAAATAAATATACTTTTAACCTACATGTTGCTTTTCTGCGAGTGAACTGTTGTTGTGTTTTCAGGAATGTATGTTAAAGTGGCGGACTCTAGTTTTTAAACATTACGGCGTATGTTTCACGAGTGGAGCCTCTTTTCACAATTGCATTCAGATATTACTTATATTTTATTGTTTAGAATATACATTACTGTATAGCTGAAGTGTTTATGGTCATCCTGGTGTTTGTAATCCACGAAATGTATTCTAAGAAAAAAAACCCCGCACGTACTTTAGAGAGGTAACTGTTATAGAGATGAGCTCCAGTCTATTTTTAGATAGTATATCCCCCCCCCCCCCCCCCCCCCGTTTCAGGGGGCGGGACGTAGCCCAGTGGTAAAGCGCCCGCTCGATGCGCGGTCGGTCTGGGATCGATCCCCGTCGGTGGGTCCACTGAGCTATTTCTCGTTCCAGCCAGTGCACCACGACTGGTATATCAAAGGCCGTGGTATGTACTACCCTGTCTGTGGGATGGTGCATATAAAAGATCCCTTGCTGCTAATCGCAAAGAGTAGCCCATGAAGTGGCGACAGCGGGTTTCCTCTCTCAATATCTGTGTGGTCCTTAACCATATGTCTGACGCCATATAACCGTTAATAAAATGTGTTGAGTGCGTCGTTAAATAAACAAAACATTTCCCCCATTTCAGCGTCACATACTCTTGTTTTATCTATTGTAACGTTATCCAGGGCCCGTGTAGGATTTAGCTCAGTCGATTGAGTGCTAGTTTGAGGTGCTTGCGTCGCAGGGTCGAACCACCTCGATGGAACCATTCAACTAATTTTTTTTTTCTCGTTCCAACCAGTGCACCACAACTGGTCAATGGCCGTGGTATGTGCTTTCCTGTCTATGGGAAAGTGCATATAAAATATCCCTTACTACTAATCGAAAAATGTAGCGTGCTTCCTCTCTAAAGGCCCGGTCACATTGTCAAGGATCAGGACGCCGGGTTAGCCACGGATACGAGCCGGCATCATTCGTGACAATCCGTTGTGGTCCGTACTAAATTGTACCGATCCTTAGCGATCCGTAGCGACCCGTAGCGCTCCCCGTTGTGAACTAACCCTATCCTTAATAATCCTTGCCTTGGTTTATCCGTTGAAAACCGTAGTTAAACCGTGGTGCATCCGTAAGGGATCGCGGATAGACTACTATCCGGAGTCATCCGTGAGGTTTTCATCCGTCGTGAATCCGGCCAGACGATCCTTGACAGTGCGATCGAGGCTTTAGAATGAGTTACCGCATGTTTGACATCCAATAGCCGATGATTGATTAATCAACGTGCTCTAGTGGTGTCAGGTCAGGTCATAGGGTTTTACGTGCGCATTCAGAGCAATCTGTTGTAGCGCACGCCTGTCAAGGGCGCAGGTGCCGACCTCGGCCGACTCCTCCGTTCAGGACAGGATTTATCCAGATAAACTAAACTTTATTTTCACAGGTTGAAACTATACTCTTCAAAAAAAGCAGGGGAAGTCTAGTAAGAATTTACAATTGCCAAAATAGTAAGGTATGTTAGCTGTGGGGAATGGTTATATGATAATAGTGAATTAATTGGGCAAACATTACAACCGATAGTTCAATATTACAGTAGGTTATATGACCACCAAAGATCTTGAAGGACGATTGGGGTTAGAAGTGAAATTTGAAAGTTGATTAAAATCAGTAAATCGCAAATTCAAACAATAAAAATGACTAAAAACAAAACAATAACAACTGTATGATCAACAGAATGGAAAAGATTGATAAAAATAATGTTCCACGGTGATTAATCGACCTTCCTGGAAATTGTCAAAATCGAGAATGACACCCCACGCACGTGTACGGGGCAACTGTGTGATGCACGTGCAAACTATGGAATGTGTTTCGGTGTTTGGCAAACAGACCTGAACGTTCTTTACTAGGATGTCTATGGTCAAAACATTAATATTTCAGGTCCTACTTTTTTTTGAAGAGTATATAATGGAAATCCTACTGTTTCCCCATGCTGATTTCTGTAATACATAGAGGATATTTCATGTTTTTTGTAAAATATGATTTATATCTCATCGATTGAAGTTTGCAATCATATCTTACGAGTCGCGCTTGCAATTTACTTTTAGTTTTAAAATGCCAGCAGCAAAATAGTTTCGGCTTTCTTATAGTGAAGATAACACATTTTAGAGTGAAATAATGAAATTTCTACTCTAAAATGTGTTATCATCACTGAGTGACTGATAACACTTGAATTTCACTGATATTTTAAGATATTTCACTAAATGTTATATAATAAATATAATGATTTCGCTTTGGAATATGGGGAACAACAGCTGTTTTTCTAATGTTTTTCTAACGTTTATGTAATTATTGGGCTATGGAAAATAACACAATAGACCTCTTTCACATTCCACTGCGCATGTGCGCGTAGAGGGGCAACTGGTGGACGCTAGTCGTGAACTGACGCGAGATCTCGTAAAAATTGAGGGGCATTGACAATGGCAGAGCCACACAATAGGAACGTGAATTAGCTCAATTATTAATTATTGTATCAATAGGAACCCAAAACTTCTATAAACATTCAACAAATACTTATTGGAGACGTTTGCGTATTATTGCTTATCACGATTTTTTTATTATTTTGTTGTTAACGCCATCGGTTCTGATTCGTATACAATAAATATCGGATATGGGCTGAAATGATAATGTGTGTGTGTGTGTGTGTGTGTGTGTGTGTGTGTGTGTGCGTGCGTGTGCGTGCTCGCGCGCGTGTATGTATGTATGCAGATATTTATTGTATTTAACGTGATTTAAATATTTATAAAGCATCAGACAGATAACTACATTCTGGATTTTTGTCGGGATTTCGTTTTAGCTGTTACGAAGCTACTCACGACGCTCATGACAACTGTCGTTATGGCCCCCAATTTGTTTTCAGCTTGGAATCTGTCTAATTAGGCAAGGGACGTCACTCTTCGCGCGCATGCGCAATAGGAATGCGAAAGAGGTCTATTCAAGTAATTAGTACTTTCGTTAATATGGTGGGATTTGGTTTGGTGTGACGTGTGTTCAATCCATTTATTTTTATGTTTGTAAATATTTAATTTTAAAGTGTTGTTGTTGGGGTTTTTCTTCAAATAATGTATACAATTTATTTAAATGTTTTTCTTTTAAAAATGTAAGTTTTAAAATAAAAGCTGTTAATTTGATATTGATACATCGACTGATCGACCAACCGATCAATCGATTAGTTGAGTTATGTTGTCACTACGCATGAATGGAAATATTGGTTGTACGAAGTTATAATAGCATGTGAAATTTTGTTGATGCAGTAAATACTTTTAAAAAACACCCCCACCCCACCTATCATTCTCTGTGATGCTGTATAAATCTTGTACCTCATACATAGTGTGGGTTGCCCCTCCCCCTAATATAAAATCCTGGCTATGCCAGCCTAAGCGTTGGAGACGAGAAGGGAAGGAGGGAGGCGGGGGGGGGGGGGGGGAACTGAGTAAAATGTGCTAACCTGATACCTTTTTACCATGTATTTCCATCATTCTGCCCTCAAAATTAGTTGTAATCTGTGTAAAAAAAGAAAAAAAGAAAAGCGTAATGATTCATCTGCAACCCTATATAGCTGTTTGATAGTAATGCTAATATGAATACATGTTGTTGTCCACATGCGAGCATTTTCGTTTAATTTGGGGCAAAACCCAGCCTGTCCCCTTATAAAAATGGGAGCCCGTACGCCTATGTACGCCAGTGAATGCAGCAATGATTATTGTTTTACCACGTGTCTTTTTGTCAGTAAGGGTGCGGGATTTAGCGCAGAGGTACAGTGCTCGCTCGATGCGCGGTTGGTCTGGGATCGATCCCTGTCGGTGGGCCCATTGGACTATTTCTCGTTCCAGCCAATGCACCACGACTGGTATATCAGAGGCCGTGGTATGTACTACCCTGTCTGTGGGATGGTGCACATAAAAGATTCCTTGCTGCTAATCGAAAAGAGTAGCCCATGAAGTGGCGACAGTGGGTTTCCTCTCTCATTATCTGTGTGGTCCTTAACCATCTGTTTGACGCCATATAACCGTAAATAAAATGTGTTGAGTGCGTCGTTAGATAAAAACGTCTTTCTTTCTTCCTGTTTCAGTAAACTCGATGAGCCAATATCTCGAGCCCTGGGTAACCTGGGCCGAGCGTACTTTCTGAAGAAGCAGTACAACAAAGCATTAGGAGCGTAAGTATACATGTCACTGAGACAGGTCACGTACATTTGTGTTGTCACGCTCCGCCGAGAAATATAGTGCAGTTAGAAAATACATTTCTTAAATACATAATACGGGCAGCTTGGACAGATACAAATGTTCGGTTTTAAGAGGGATCTGGTTTAGAGAGGTCATGGTTTTTAAACAGGGACTGTAAAACGTCCTGTTTTGAGTGAATTCCGGTATACAGAGGGTCCGATCTTAAGAGGTTTCACTATATATATAATTATATATATATATATATATATATATATTTGTATAGAGAGAGAGAGAGAGAGAGAGAGAGAGAGAGAGAGAGGGGGAGAGAGAGAGAGAGAGAAACCTCTCAAAACCGGACCCTGTGTAAACCGGAATTCCCCGAAAACCAGACATTATTTGTGGCCCTTTTTTAAAAACCTCTCTAAACCGGATACCTCTTAACACCGGACATTTTACTTGGTCCCGAGTGTTTCCGGGTTAGAGGGGTTTCATTGTGTATATATATGTATGTATGCATGTAATACGGGTATGTGGCTATAAGTTCGTTTAAGGTAAATATATAGAATATACTTTCATACACTTTGGTTTGCTTCACTTTACTTTACTTTTTAGTTTACTTAATTTACTACACTGTCCTTACTGGACATTACTTTATTTCACTTTTAAACTGAACATGAATTTTACATTACGTTTTTTTACTTTCACTTTAACTTTTTCGCCACATCACACAATTTCACTTGACTTTGCTCTTTACGTTTACTTTACTATATTCTAATTTTATTTCATTGTTATTTGCTATCATTGAACCTAATAATAATAATTCTGCTCTTTAATCCAGATTTGCACGGAAAACCAAACTGGCGACACAGCCAGTTGAGTTGGCATGGCTCTTCCATGAAATCGGGAACTGTTTCCTGTGCCTCAATCAATTCCAGCACACCTGCGCATGTGCAAACAAGTCCCTGGACGCCGCGTTTGAAGCTGATAATACACTGTACCAACTGCAGTCGTGTGTTTTGCTCGCAGTAGCCCAAGGTTAGCAGTCGATCAATTGACACCGTTTAAAGGAATATATTAACATATATTAGAATACTAAAATATAAATTTACATAATTATGAAATGTTGGTATGGACTGGTCACGAACATGTTTGAAAACTGAAGAAAAATAATTATTAATGTCGACCTAGGAGGTAATGCAAAATCACGAACGTACGTGTCTGAAAACCTAGGGAAAAATTATTGTTGTAGAGAATAATACACGAGTGGCCGTTAAAACAACGAGTTGTTTTAAAATATATCTAACGAGCGAAAGCGAGTTTGATAACCATTTTAAACAACGAGTTGTGAGATAAATGGTATCTAACGGACACTCATGTATTACAGGTATTCTATTTCTTACATATCCATAAAAACCAGGTTTTAAGCAAATTTTAACATCTTTATCGACTAAAATTTATTTACAACCCTTTGCACTTGTAGCTGCCTTACGCGTCACAGATACATGGTTGCCAGGTTAACTATACGTCACAGTGTAATCGATTTCCACCGTGCTGTTTTTTTATTGGACGTATGACATTGGTGACCTGGTCATCACCAAGGAGCAGCCAGTCGTATGTCTTGAAATTGTTAATACACGTAAGAGTGCAAAATTACAACATACGTGTTTGAAAACTGAGGAAAAATTAATGTTTTAAAGTATGACGTAAAACAACAATTACAGATGTGTCAAGTCATATTTCCCATGTGATATAAAAGGTATAGGTCTCCGAATTTTGGTTACTTTCATTTTTTTAAATTTAGTTTATTATTTTCATAATCGTTTATAATTATTAAATCGTGCTTTAAACAATGTAGTACAGTTAAATTATTATAATAAATTCAAACTTACATAAGTATACGTTCGACACAACCCTCTACATCACCAATATCATTAGTTACACTTCCATATCTCCGATATTTAATTTAATGTTAGGACTGGGTGTTTTTATATTTTTTATGTGAAATACTGGTACTGATATTGAGAATAATACATGAGTGGCCGTTAGATACCATTTATCTCACAACGAGTTGTTTTAAAATGTATCTAACGAGTGAAAGCGAGTTTGATACGTTTTTAAACAACGAGTTGTAAGATGAATGGTATCTAACGGTCACGAATGTATTATTCTATTTGTTACATATTCTCAAAAACCAGATTTTAAGCAAATTTTAACATTTTTTTCGACTAAAGTTTATTTACATCCATTGCACTTGTAGGTATCTTACGCGTCACAGACCTATGGTTGTCATTGGATGTATGGCAGTGGTGACCTGGTCATCACTTAGGAGCAGCCAGTCGTATGTCTTGAAATTGTTAACAACCATGCGTTATCAAAAACAAGGCATGGTGTTCTCACCAACGGATTTCTCGCTCTAGCCAGTGAACCACGACTGGCATATCAAAGGCCGTGGTATGAGCTATCCTGTCTGTGGGATGGTGCATATAAAAGATCCCTTGCTACTTATGGGGAAAAAAACAGTAGCGATTTTCATCTCTATGACTATCAAAATGACTTATGTTTGACATCCAATAGCCGATGATTAATAAATCAATGTGCTCTAGTGGTGTCCTTAAACAAAACGAACTTTATTTATTTCTCACCAACGGATGTGTAAAAAAACTGTATAATCAATTATTTAACCGGTCTGCGCCTGCGATGTGCCAAAACTGGTAACATGGAAATACGACCCTTTGTGGAAAATCATATAATATGTTTGTTTTTTTTGTGTTTTTTTCAGTTAAATTAGAACAGTATGAAGTTGCACATGCCACGTTTGAACGGGCGCTGGATTTGGCTAGACTTCAAGGTAAATATAACTCATATCTTACATATTTGAATGCATGTGTCATATATACTGAACAAAATAAGAAACTTCCGCTAACTTTGCTTGAACATAACTTGTTGAAAACAAACCTGGGGAATAATTGTTATATATGCGTTTAAAGAGTGTTCCATGATGCATCGTTTGGTGCAAAAATCATGGCCATAGGTTAACAGAAACTGGGAGAAATTTTGACCAAGTGTGGTAGGGGTTAAAAAAAAAACACCCACTTAATAACGGGTATGACCACCTCTTGAATTGACCACTGCAGTGCATCGCAGGCGCATAGAATTGACTAAAGTGTTGATTTCTGCCTGTGGAATATTGTTCCATTCCTGAATGAGCGCTTGACGAAGTTCGTTGACGTTAGCGGGTGGGTTGGGACGACGCCTCAATCGTCTGTCCAGACTATCCCAGACATGCTCGATGGGGTTGAGATCAGGACTTTTAGCGGGCCAGTCATCAATGAAATCAATGTTATTTGTCCTAAGAAAATTTACAGTGTCTCTAGTTGTATGAGAGGTGGCATTATCATGCTGAAAAATCGAGATGTTGGCGTTGTTATGGAACAGAGGAATGACGTGATGAGCGAGAATGTCATCGCGGTAACGTTGAGCATTTAAATTGCCATCAATGACGACTAGTGGTGAACGATAACCATGGGCAATGGCTGCCCAGACCATGACACAACCCCCACCCCCGAAACGATCTCATTCAAGAACACAACAGTCAGCATAGTGTTCATTTCTCCTACGGTAGACGCGCAGCCTGCCATCACCACGTTGTAAAGAAAATCTGGATTCATCCGAAAAAAGAACGGTATTCCAGCGTCGCCGTATCCAACGAGTGTGTACACGTGCCCAATTAAGACGATTTAGACGATGACGTTGCGTTAAACGCATCCGACGTAAGGACGTCGTACATGTAAACCGTTCTCCCGCAGACGATTACGAACAGTGCCCACTGATTCGGTTATTATGAAGCCCAGGTGTGTTAGCAGCAGTAGCAGTGGCAGTTTGGAATCGATTGCGCAAATGCGTGTTCATGATATAGCGGTCTTGACCACGCTTTGTAACACGCGGACGTCCACGACGTGGCAAGTCGTTGGTGCTTCCTATCGTTCGAAATCTTACGCGAAGATTTCGTATCGCTCAACTAGAACTCCCAACATGCCTTGCAACGTCTTCTGTCGACATGCCAGCATCAAGCATGCCAATCGCCCGTTCGCGTAAATTGTTGGGTATTCTTGGCATACTAAAAATGCTACAATGTAAAAAAACGTAAATGTTTTACAAATTTTGAAGCGTTTTCGTTCACTTGACAACAATATCAGTAAGACAAGTAAAACAAATCGACCGAATACTACACGGGACATGTCGAACCATGCATGCACGTGCAAATTGAATTTCACGTTGTCTACGATTAACAGTGCAAAAAGAATCGATAAAATTCATGAATCCTGATAATACAGCTCAAGGCTAATACTACCTATATTATTTCATTACACAATGAATTCTTTAACACAACAAATACTATATGTACAAATCGGAAGTTTCTTTTTTTGTTCAGTATATTAGTTACAATTCATGCGCTTTAAATACTGATTTTAGTTCGCCTATGACTGGAAATCTTGTGATTATCGTATTACAGGACTATTATATTTGGTGTTGGTAGTTTTAAACATCAGTGGGATTATATGTATGCTGCCTTGGGGTTGGGACGTCGATGGGCTATTTCTTGTTCTAGCCGTGGTATGTGCTATCCTGTCTGTGGGATGGTGCATGCCATATAAAAGACCCCTTGCTAGTATTGGACAAATGTAGTGGGTTTCTTAAGAAACTTTCCTCTCTAAAACAGTATGTCACAATTATCAAATGTTTGACATCCAATAACCGATGATTAATAAATCAATGTGCTCTAGTGGTGTCGTTAAACAAATCAAACTTTAAACAGTTATAACAATGATTCATGAGGGCATGTCATCACAGCTGTACTTATTCTAAAGATCTCTGTCCGGTGCTAGTTTTGATTTAATAAACTAGATTGGGAGTGGCAGTCCTCTTTGTGGATGCAAGAGGAATGAAATCTCCAGTAAAGGATCTTCTCGGGAATGGCAGTCCTCTTTGTGGGTGCAAGAGGGATGAAATATCCAGTAAAGGATCTCCTCGTGAGTGGCAGTCCTCTTTGTGGGTGCAAGAGGGACGACATCTCCAGTAAAGGATCTCCTCAGTAGTGACAGTCCTCCTATAGATGAGGCACTGGATAGAGATTCAGAGAATCAACCACTATTTTGTGAATGAATGAATGAATAAATGCCCATTCAGCTCTACATTGTGCAGATTCGAATGAATGAAAGAAAGAAAGAAATGTTTTAGTTAACGACACACTCAACACATTTTATTTACGGTTATATGGCGTCAGACATATGGCTAAGGACCACACAGATTTTGAGAGGAAACCCGCTGTCGCCACTACATGGGCTACTCTTTCCGATTAGCAGCAAGGGATCTTTTATTTGCGCTTCCCACAGGCAGGATAGCACAAGCCATGGCCTTTGTTGAACCAGTTATGGATCACTGGTCGGTGCAAGTGGTTTACACCTACCCACTGAGCCTTGCGGAGCACTCACTCGGGGTTTGGAGTCGGTATCTGGATTTAAAATCTCATGCCTCGACTGGGATCTGAACCCAGTACCTACCAGCCTGTAGACCGATGGCTTAACCACTACGCCACCGAGGCCGGTGGGTGCAAGAGGGATGAGATCTCCAGTAAAGTATCTCCTCAGGAGTGGCAGTCCTCCTATAGACGAGGCACTGGATAGAGATTCAGAGAATCAACCACTATTTTGTGAATGAATGAATGAATGAATAAATGAATAAATGCCCATTCAGCTCTACACTGTGCAGATTCGAATGAATGAAAGAAAGAAAGAAATGTTTTAGTTAACGATGGACTCAACACATTTTATTTTCTGTAATTGGCGTCAGACATATGGTTAAGGACCGATGGCCTAACCACGACGCCACCAAGGCCGGTTCGAATGAATGAATGAATGAATGAATGAATGGTTAACGACATCCCAGACAAATGAAGTGTTGATCAACATCATTAGACTGTGCAAAAAAATACAAATATAACAGATTGGTCAAATTAAAATTTGTGCGAAGATTATGTGTTACGGTTTTGTCGTTCAGATTAACTTTTTACAACATTCCTTTCTTCTCTCCCCTCCCCCCATTCAGGTGATACCCAATCGGAGGAGCTGATCAAAGCGGCACTCGGTGACGTCAATGAGAACATATCGCGAGAGCTACGAGAGAAGCTGAACGTTAGAGGACCTTCACAGTGCAGGTCGCATCATCACCAAGATGCTGACGTTGACGCTGACGGTGACGGTGACGAACAACGTGGTCGTGTAGACAACGTGGCAAAACCTGATGCGGTATTAGCGTCAGACAGCGATGGTTCGAGAAGTGGAAGTAGAACTGATGAAAGACGACTGACATCAAGTGAGGATGCAGAGGAAACATATTTGGGCGATAAAGACAGTGATAAAGAAAATTATGGCAGAAAAAGCCAGGAAATAAACTGTGATGATACAGCGACTATTGGTACTAAAAATGAAAACAAAGCAGACGTCGATAGCAAAGACCGGGAAGCAGATGTTGATACAAGTAATCAAGAAGCAAACATTGATATTAAAAACCATGAAGCAAATTGCACTGATCGTAAAAACCAAGAAGCAAATTACACTGATCTTAAAAACCAAGAAGCAAACATTGGAAAGAAAAACGAAAACACCGAAAATATTGATATTCAAAACCAGGACACAAATTCTGAAATTAAAAGCCAAACAGAAAGTGAGGACAGTCAGACTGAAAACGATCGAAGTAATTCCACAGGAAATAGCAAATCTTGGTCTAAATCCAGAGTATCCTCAACCTCTGGTGACGTAGTTCTAGCCCAGAACAACGGTGTCAGAAATGCCACAGAAAGAAGTCATTCAAGGGACACAACTGCGAATAGCCATCGGACAGGAAAGACGGGTATACGGAGTGGTGGATCGAAAACATCTGAAGTTCTCCAGCCGAGACACGGAAGCACGTCATCGTCACGTGATCAGCAGCATCGTCATCAGAACGGGGAGAGGACCGGTACAACTGGAAGTGTGAACCACTGTCAAAGAGGCGAAGACAAGGACGCCAATGCCGTAAAGGGCAAACAGAGTATGACGTCATATGTATCCAGGAAGACAACACCCCCGATTGATATTGTTCCCGTTAGGGAATCGGACAAAGACAAGATTTCAAAGGAGCAATTCGAAAGTGAGGTATAGCATATTGTCGGGGAACGTATATATACACCAGGAGCCACGTTCCACGAAGCGATCTTAGTACTAAGATCACCTTAGTGCATAAGGTAGCTATGCAGTTACGGTGATCTTAGGGCTAAGATCGCTTTGTGGAACGGGGCCCAGGACATTACTCGATGTCGTAAAATCTCGATGTCGATCCATCGGTTTGCTCATGAATATTTAGCAGACATGCGGTAGTTGACGACTCTCGATGTCTACGATCTAGACTCTTCCGGTGGTTCACAGGCACTTGGCACAGATTAGTATGCATACATAAAATTGTTGTATTTTGGTAAAATTCGTCCGAACCCCCCCCCCCCCCCCCCCCCCCCCCCAGCCTACGCCCCTGTATATATATTAGGGATTCTTGCTACTAACGGAAAAATGCAGCGGGTTTCAAAATTTTCAAATGTACTTAACAAACTTTAAACTTTATATTGTTGGGATCGAAATTTGTGTTGTAAATACATACACTTTAAATGGCAATAAAATATTGTGGAAATATATATAATTTACCAATATACACAACATGTATTTGTGTACACCATTCTGGAATTATATTACATTGATTTACCAATACACAATGCTGTGTGCCGAGTGCCTGTGTGGTGGTGGTAGTGGTTAAATGTTACTGGATGCAAGTTTAAAACATCATGCTGCAATCCTCGTTATAAAATCCGGCGGCAGACGTTCGCACAGAGGATCACGGGTTCGAATTTTCTTGGTGGAGGTTGAATAATTATCTGTTAAATACTTATATGTATATCAAAAGAGAAACCCGTTTGCTGTGACATCGTAAATATGTACATGTATATGTAAATAAATTATATAAAATATACGTTAAATGTTTGTTTTATTTAACGACACCACAATAGAAAGAAAGAAAGACATGTTTTATTTAACGACGCACTCAACACATTTTATTTACGGTTATATGGCGTCAAACATATATTTAACCCTTATTTCCTCTGCAGACCGGTTGAAAAACAATCCTAACCAATGGTTATGGACTAGTATATCAAAGGTCATGATTGGTGCATCCTGTCTATAGATGGGAAAGGACATATTAAGGATTTCTTGCAGCGAGTGCAAAAAGGAAGGAAGGAAATGTTTTATTTAACGACGCACTCAACACATTTTATTTACGGTTATATGGCGTCGGACATGATTAAGGACCACCCAAATATTGAGGGAGGAAACCCGCTATCGCCACTTCGTGGCAGCAAGGGATCTTTTATATGCACCAAACCACAGACAGGAGAGTACATACCACGGCCTTCGTTACACCAGTTGTGGAGCACTGGCTGGAACGAGAAATAGCCAAAATGAGTTAATTTTGCGGCAGACCATCTAACCTAAACCAATTGAACTATGTCTCAACCTCGGGCATCGGAAACGGGGTGAGGGAGTGTTGAAATCTCCAGGCGAAACCACTAGAGCACATTGATTAATTACTCATCGGCTATTGGATGTCAAACATTTGGTAATTCTGACTCGTAGTCATCAGAGGAAACCCGTTACATCTTTCCTAATGCAGCAAGGAAAGTACATACCACGGCCTTTGATAAGTTGTGGTGCACTAGTTGGAACGAGAGAGAGAAAAATCAGTTGAATGGATCCACCGAGGTGGTTCGAGCAGGGAAATCAACAGACTGAGTTAAATCGCTTTGAGCAGGGAGTGGGAGGGATGGGATCTATTCCCGAACCCCCACCTGCACACGCGCCTGCAAAGCGGTATTTTAAAAGATTATTTTTTTTCGGGGGAACATGACTCAGCACCACCCACCCCCCCACCCCCACCACCACCACCCCCTAATGAGAGTGAAAGTGAAGAAGATGATTACGACTGCACCCCACTGGCCCAACTGTGTCGCGATTTGGATGTTAGTGTTGCAGAGTATGCAAGCATCGATGAAGATGTAGTAACCAGTGCGCCAACTACAGAAGATGACATTATAAATTCAGTGCTGAATAAAAATGATTGTGTCGAAACGTGTGATTGTGATCCCGAATGATGAAATCTACCCCCCACAGCTAAAGTCCCACCCACAATGGATGAAGTGAAACAGTGTTGCCAAACCTTTTCAATGTTTCTTGAATCATGTACTACGACAACCGATGAACACTTCCAGGCTTTATCAAAGAGTTCAGATTTTGTTATGAAAATTGAACTTTGCAAAAGAAACAACGCTTACAGACTTTTTCCGGAAAAACTGAACAATTAAACTTTTGTATTAACCGATGTGACCTAGTAAAACTGTTTCCGCTCTGACGAATCCGCATAAACGTATGTGTACTTTGTGAACATATTGAATTATGAATTGTGTTTGCATTTCATGCACTTTATTTCATGTACTTTGAGAAATTATTTCAACATGTTTAATTATTTAATTATGTATTGTGTTTGCATTTGTGAAATTGACTGTTATTTCACGCAACAAAAGATTTTCTACTTTACACGGTGATTTTACTTTTTTTTCTCTCCATGAGAATTTAGATGTTAATTATCTCAAATGTAACGATATCTCAAACTAACCGGCAGGCACCAGCACATTTGACATATTATAGAGTTTACTCTGTGTGTGTGTGTGTGTGTGTGTGTGTGTGTGTAGAGAGAGAGACAGACAGAGAGACAGATAGAAACAGAGAGAGAGGGGAGCGACAGAGTGAGTGAGTAAGGGAGAGGGACGGAGGGAGAGAGAGAGAGAAAGAAAAAAAAACAGAGGGAGAGAAAGAGTGAGTGAAGGTGAGAGAGAGATAGAAACAGAGAGACAGAGAGTGAGTGAAGGTGAGAGAGAGATAGAAACAGAGAGGGAGAGAGATAGAGAGAGAGTGAGTGAAGGTGAGAGATAGAGTGAGAGAGTGAAGGTGAGAGAGGGAGACAGAGATAGAGACAGTGAGGGAGGGAGAGTGAGTGAGGGAGAGAGACAGAGAGTGAGTGAGTGAAGGTGAGAGAGAGAAATGGAAACAGAGGAAGAGAGATACAGAGAGAGAGAGTGAGTGAGTGAGTGAAGGTGAGAGTGAAAGATAGAGTGAGAGCGAGAGACAGAGAGACAGACAGAGACAGAGAGAGAGAGAGAGGCGAGAGAGCCTAGCGCGCACTCGTCGACTTATACACCTAGAAACTTCAACCAGGACCTGACCGCCTGGGCTATTTGTTGCATAAAATCCTATGCGCCTGATCATCTTCCAACACCGACGGGATTTTCACCAGCCTCACGTGATCCTCACATGTTCTAAAAGTAGTCAAAGTTATTTATGTTCTTTCTCGTAATGCTAGACACGTTTATATTCTCTCTTGTTCTGTTGCGTGTGTTCACGGAGAACATGTCTGCAAGTATGACTAGGAACCGTCTGCGATGGATCATGTCATGTCATAGGGTTTTACGTGCACATTCAGAACAAGCTGTTGTAGCGCACGCCTGTCGTGGGCACAAGAGCTGGCTCCTCCGACCATGACAGGAAAGGTGGAGGAGGGGAGATGAGGGACCGCCTGCACTGGCAGGTGCAAGGGAGCACCAGCAGCCCGATCAAGTCGGTAGCAGGCGGGTGGGGGTGGGGGTGGTGCTATGGAATTTTGAATCGAGCAATTAATGCCCAAGAGAAATGGTGCGCAATTTTTATTGAGGAAATTTGGCGCAATTTTTGAACGGTTTTTGTACTGACTGGCACGAGTAATAGCACACGGGCCCACCCACGGGGATCGATCCCAAACCGACCGCGCATCAAGCGAGAGCTTTATACCACTGGGCTACGTCCTGTCCATAACGTTAACAGGTTGTAACAAAACTGATATGAACAGCCAGTCGAGAACAAACCGACCCGGGGTGAAAGTAAGAAATGTTTTATTTAACGACGCACTCAACATATTTTGGTTATTTGGCGTCAGACATATGGTTAAGGACCACACAGATATTGAGAGGAAACCCGGTGTCGCCACTACATGGGCTACTCTTTCCGATTAGCAGCAAGGGATCTTTTATTTGCGTTTCCCACAGGCAGGATAGCACAAACCATGGCCTTTGTTGAACCAGTTATGGATCACTGGTCGGTGCAAGTGGTTTACACCTACCCACTGAGCCTTGCGGAGCACTCACTCAGGGTTTGGAGTTGGTATCTGGATTAAAAAACCCATGCCTCGACTGGGATCCGAACCCAGTACCTACCAGCCTGTAGTCCGATGGCCTAACCACGACGCCACCGAGGCCGGTGACCCTGGGTGATGTATTTCAGTGGTAGAGCGCTCGACGGAGATAGATCGATGGATCGATCGCCCTCAATGAGGCAGGATATGCTCAACTTTCGCGAACACCTGGGCTGTGTTCAGCCATACCGAGCAGAAAAACGTCCGCTGGACTGGTTTATGCGTTTCAGGGTACAGTAATACAAATCTGAACTAATCAAACAGTTTGCGAACGTTAGCAAAATGTTAGCTACCTGAACTTGGGGCTGATATCACCACTGTTTTGACAGTGATTCATGAGTGTACGTCATCACAGCTGTATTTATTCCAGTCCTGTACTAGTTTTGATTTAGTAAACTAATTTGGGAGTGGCAGTCCATTTTTAGTAGTGTAGGAAAGATGAATTGTTAAGTAAAGGGTTTCCCTGGAGTGATTAACGGGGAAAGGACATATGAACAAACTCGTAAACCGGAAAACCCAATGAAAGAAAGAAAGAAATGTTTTATTTAACGACGCACTCAACACATTTTATTTACGGTTATTTGGCGTCAAACATATGGTGAAGGACAACACAGATAATGAGAGAGGAAACCCGCTGTCGCCACTTCATGGTCTTCGATTGGCAGCAAGAGATATTTTATATGCACCATCCCACAGACAGGGTAGTACATACACTGGCTGGAACGAGAAATAGCCCAATGCATCTACCGACGGGGATCGATCCTAGACCGACCACGCATCAAGCGAACGCTTTACCACTAGGCTACGTCCCGCCCTAGTCTTAGAGAGAAAAGAATTTAAGGGTCAGACGATATTTTCGACATTATTTTCTGAATGTCAATTATATTAGCTAGACCATAATGTCACGCATGGTATTGTTCCATTTTGACGAAAGTGGGTCTAAGCAACCCATAAATGAATTAAAATCCACTGTCATTGACACTGTCGACTAGTTCTAATGGCTAAAACATGCTTACATTTGCATGTAAATTAGGGCGAAAGCGAAAAGTCTGCTAAGTGCCCATAACTTGCTTTTTCACAAAGCGCTTCATTTGCACGCTTTGCACGTGTATTCCATGTTCCCAATGCTGAATTTCCGTATAATTGGAGCTTGCGTTCGTGTACGGTGCACACTCCAAATTCGACAATGGTACGACGTCAACTGACTATTGAAGATCGAGGAAGGGCTATTGCTTGGCTTCAGGATGGCAATACGCAAAGAAATGTTGCTCTGAGACTTGGTGTCAGTCAGAGTGTCGTTGGCCGACTGTGGCAACGGTACCAAGCAACGAATTCTGTTCGAAATCGTCCACGTTCGGGAAGACCCCGAAGCACTACAAATAGAGAGGACCGTTACATCACCAATATGACTCTACGTCAACGCACAACCACTGCACGCCGATTACGTGACAATCTGCGGACTGCGACTGGAACTCGAGTGTCTGATCAAACCATACGCAATCGTCTGAGAGCCAATAATCTACGCTGCCGTCGCCAGGCTGTTCGACCACCACTCCTACCACGTCACAGAACGGCCAGACGTCACTGGTGCACACTTCATCTGCGGTGGCAACGTGTTCAGTGGGGTCGAGTGATGTTCACTGATGAGTCCAGGTTTAGTCTCCAGTTCAACGACGGTCGGGTTCGTGTCTACAGACGTCCTGGGGAGCGCTTCGCTGACGTTAACGTTAACGTTAACGTTCGGTGGTGGCAGCGTCATGGTGTGGGGCGGCATCTCTATCCACCACAGGACCCACCTCTATGTGGTGGATGACAATCTGAATGGAATCCGCTATCTGAATGAGATTATCCGGCCGTTGGTTCTCCCAGGCCTTCAGCAGATTGGCGGCGGGGCAGTTCTGCAGGATGGCAATGCCAGACCCGACCGCGCCAGGGTGGTAACGGACTTTCTCAGACAACAAGGTATCGCCAGGATGGATTGGCCAGCATATTCGCCTGACTTGGCCCCAATAGAGGACGCCTGGGACGAATTAGGCAGGAGAGTTCGGGATAACCATGCCCCTCCGGCCAACCTTCATGATCTGGGTTAACTTCTTATGGCAGAGTGGCAGGCCATTCCCCAAGAGTTCTTCAGACGTCTGATCAACAGCATGAGGCAACGATGTGTCGAGTGTATTCGCGCCAGGGATGGATTCACACACTATTAAACGAATGTTCTAATGTGTAAAATCCATGTTTGACAACCTTCAACTTTGACAGCATGTCATGTGACTTTCTTGTATACAGTGACGTTTATTTGTGTTTTTTTGTAAATATGGAACAATAAATTAAATTTTTGGTGTAGTTTACATCATCAATCTAATACACACTGAAACTTATTTGGTTATACATTTTTGACCCTTAAATTCTTTTGAGTAGTGTATATATATGCACCACCCAACAGACAGGACAGACTGTGATATACCGGTTATGGTGCACTGGCTTAGACAAGAAATGGCTCAATGAGCACACAGACTGGGATCGATCTAGACCGACCGCGCATCAGGCGAACGCCTTACCACTGGGCTACATCCCGTCCAATGCAGACTACCACATCCTTTAATATAACGACGCTGGAACGAGAAATAGCCCAATGGGCCCACCGACGGGGTTCGATCCTTGACCGACCGTTCATCAGGCAAACGCTTTACCACTGGGCTACATTCCGCCCCTTGCACACTACCACATCATATATTATAACGACGCTGGAACGAGAAATAGCCCAATGGGCCCACCGACGGGGTTCGATCCTTGACCGACCGTTCATCGAGCGTGCGTTTTACCACTGGGCTACGTCCGGGTCCAATTTAGTACACGGCAATCTTGTGTTGAGGTCCACGTGTCTACCGCGCCGAGTCATTTCCGCTTCCAGAAAGCAGCACTTCAATATGATCTTTGATAGAATGTCTGCAGGCTGGGAGAAACTAAAAATATATATATATATATATATATATATATATATATATATATATATATATATATATATATACCATTCTTCGATATCGTTTGGCTTTGTTCGTTATTTACGAAGTTTGTATTACTCACCATTATAAAACCGAATAGCAGGCTGTTGTTTCAATAGTTTGTGTTACAAAGTATAAAACAAATAAAAGACCCCCCCCCCCAAAAAAAAAAAACCCCCAAAAAGCCCCACCCAAACAACAACAACCCCTCGCCCCCGAAACAACAAGAAACAAACACATACATACATACATACATACATACATACATACATACATACATAAAAACAAACAAACAAAAACAAAACTAACAGCAACAAAAACAAACATGGCAACAGTCGTGTATTGATATCTCACCAGTGTTATATTTACATAGGGAAGCATATACAGTGGCGGATCCAGAAAATCCATGGCGGGGGGGGGGGGGGGGGAGGGCATTGACATGAGGCGAAATAAATGTCCAAAAAAAAATATATATATATATATATAACTGTCGCAAATTTAGGGGGGGGGGGGGGGGGGGGGCTGCCCCCGATTCTGATATAAACAAAAACCTGCGTAGCAATATTTCTATTTCTCTTTCCATCTGCACATGCATGCGAAGAGTAACGTCCCTTGCCGAATCATTTTTATTTCACCTTATTTTCGTGCTTATTTTCCAATTAAGGTTCAAGCACGCTTCCCTGGGCACACACCTCAGCTATTTGGGCTGTCTCTCCAGGACAGTTGGTTAGTCGTTAATTCCCCCGCGCGTGCTGTAACGTCACCGTGGTGCAGGGGTGTAACATTCTCTTTGAGAATGGCCAATACAGCACAAATTAAAATTTTGAGTAAAAAAGTCAGTATCTATCTGTGCTATTTGGTTTTTTGTACAGTTCTTTACACTGTTTTTATTTAAATCATGAATTTTTATATTGATGTTGATCATCACCTTATTTGTTTGCATTACCATAGTTTGACACCCAACAGCCGATGTATTTTTCGTGCTGGGGCGTCGTTAAACATTCATTCATTCATTAGTCATTAATTGTTAGTGGTTAGTGAGAGATAAGAGGGTATAGTGAGAGCCGGTGTAGCAGGCTCAAACCACTCCCCTCAGATTTCACTCTAGAGTGATTTGAGCCTAGGCTCAGATCACTCCCCTGCCCAGGCTCATTTCACTCTCCTCAGGCTCAAATCACTCCCCTCCAGGCTCAAATCACTCCCCTCTCTAAATTACGAGTATAGCTATTATCTAGAATGACATCGGCATTGCAATTAATGAATAAAGGAAAGGAATACACTTGCATTATGACACTTTATTTGTATTATTTGATAACTATTTTACTGATTGCATGCCTGCTGTGGATGAAAGGGATAGTATTTTTTTAAGGACTAATTATCTTTTAATACTTTTATGATCTTCTAGGCTCATTTCACTCCCAATCCAGGCTCAAATCACTCCCCTATCTAAATTACAAGTATAACTATTTAATACACTTCCTTCTAATAGTAGCGTCTTCAATTCTTAAATTAGTGGTAACTAGTGAGTTATTAGGAATAAGTAACTGCATATTTGAGTACATCGCTTATCGTAAGAAGATTCAGGTAAACAAAATAAATACTAGTTTGTCAATTAAATACCAGCCGTTACTTATAATAAGCAAAGGAGGACATTTTTATTGTTTACATTGTAACTCAATTTATACGTTGTCATAGTTATCTTCCGAGAATAGTTTTTTTGCAGATGATTAAACTTGGTGAAAAACAGTTTGTGTTGTTACGTGTGACTGTCAATATAAGGAATGACGTCTGAATCGACTTGCTTTATATGATGTCCTCATGGATGTAAGTTGGTTCATGAGAGCAGATTTTCCATAACACAGACTACCTTTAGCCTTAACACAGACTAACTTGTGGGGTTATTTTCCATGTTTTCACGAACACAGGTAATGGAAAATAGACAATGAGGTCAACATGTCAGAAAGCATACATTTCAGATTCATATATGACTACATTACACGATTAAAGTGTTCATTGTAATTTGTGAGGTATATCATACAGTTAGAGTCCATGAGGGGTGGTACAACGCACAATGGTTCGTACCGCATCCAGCGTCGCTGGCCTTGGCGATCTTCCGTGTGTATGACTACTGGTGTATTTAACATGGAAGCCACGGCAACAATCTCAATGTCTGTGGCCCAAACTGCATTATTGTCCATATCACTCGCCAACAAGTATGCTGTCATATCCGGGTGGCCAGAGTAACCCTGGAATTGTGTAAACATTAAACTGGTCAAGAATACTCTTATAGACCATGTACAATGAGGGTGGCGGTCACTTGCCCTCCCGATCATTTGCCCGTTAGGTCTTTAGCCCCTCCGGTCTTATTCTTAAGTGTCAACAAGCAGAGTTTAAAATAGCAACATTAGATATTCTGTACAATGACACAAATCCTCTACTGCTATACATATTTCTGTAAAGGAACTAAAAAAACCTGTTTAAATTCATAACTATTATAGACTCTGCTATTAAGAAAGGTTAATTGTTTTTCTCCATTATTGTACATGAATTACAAATGATAATTATTCCATATTGATCACGTTGTATGTTATTTATGTATGTATTTGCTTGTATTATATATATTGTATTTTCCGGTACCATATATACATACATATCAGCGTCAAGATAACAGGCTTCAATAAAACAAATAATTCATATACTGTACATACTAGAAGTCTTAGGAGGAACAGAAAGTTTTGTTAATAATAGTTATAAATTTACATAGCTTTCTAAGGATGCCAATTTTTTTACAATTAAAAAGCTGCTTAAATTTATGAATATTTGGTCTAATGGTATAATATTTATGAATATATTTAAATAAATAATGAAATTCCTCACCAACGTCATCAGTAGAACAATAAATACATTTTCTCTCTGCATATAAAATATTGGACCACCTTCCTGTCTCAGTAGGTAAAAAGTGATTAGCAATACGAAATCTAAGAAATACATTACACATAGTTTTATCCAATATATTAAAATACTTTTCAAAATTCAAGTTCGCTTTAAATATTCTGTAAGTTAAACCTTTATTAGATTTTGAAAGATCGCTTTGCCAGTTCTGCAAAAACTGGTCCGAGAGTCTTTGTTTAACTAATGTTTTTAACCACGTAATTGACCTAAAAGTTGCTTATCCCAAATATTGTTTAATCAAAGCCTATAAAATATATCTCTAACATTAATAATCCATTTATGGTTTGTTCCACATTGTAAATAGTCATAAAATAATAGTTTGTAGATCTGTACTGATGGCTTGGAAGGTTTATCTGTCAAAAGACGATCCCAAAAACACACAATACGCAATGACAGTATAATTAACAGTGGTTTTCTTCCAAACTCCCCATGCAACATATAAATATGGGTACTTTTTCTTGCATTTGCTAAGTATCGTAAAAACTGGATATGTACATTTTCTAATACATTAATGTTATCAAATCCCCAGATTTCACAACCATAAAGTAATATAGGAACAACAATTGCATCAAATAATTTTAAACGCTATTCAATGGACAAACAGTATTCATTTAATTTCTTTAAAATATAAAACATGGCTTTGCGAGCCTGTTGTGCTAAATATTTTTTGCATATGTTAAATTCTTCTTTTTTTTTCGAACCATATTCCTAAATATTTATATTCGCTTACATTTTCAATCTCAAGAGTACCTAAGTGGAAAACTTTCTTATAGTCCTTTTTTGTACCTCCGAATATAACAATCTTTGTTTTTGTTACGTTTACTGTTAGTTTCCATGTTTTACAATATGTGTCATAAGAATTTAACATGTGCTGAAGGTCACTTTCGTTTCTTGTCAATAGGGCTGTATCATCAGCATATAACATAATAAATAGTGTTAGACCAATGTCAAGATATATATCAAAATCAAAAGCACTAATTGTAATTCCTTTGCACTGTTGAGACTTCAAATAGTCCTCCAAATCATTTAAAAACAAGGAGAATAAAAGAGGTGATAAGTTTTCTCCTTGCCTCACGCCAATGTCACAAGTAAAATATTTAGAAAGTTCACCGTTCTTTCTAACACATGATTTAATTCCACTATACATACTATGAACTATTCTGAAATTTTTTCCATCAATGTTATATTTCAATAGTTTGGACCAAAGTCCTACTCTCCATATAGTATCAAAAGCTTTTTTTTAGGTCAACAAAAGCACAATATAATTTTTCTTTTTTTCTTTTTAACAATTCAGTTATTGCATAAAGTAAGAAGACGTTATCATTAGTGGAATAACCTTTTCTGAAACCAGCTTGGGATTCCGATAAAACATTATTCTTTGGGTTGTGAGTAGTGTTCAATAAAGTATTCAGTATAGTGTCGCTCTCTGTCTGGCCAACAGCGTCTTTGAAGTTATTTTGTAGAGTCGCATTCCATCTGCGTGGCTTTGTTTTATATTAATGACACGTGAACGATGTTGGGGTGTCTTGAGTATTGCAGTTCACTTTCAGTTCAATTGCACAGTGAATATCCGAATATAGTGGGTTGAAATCGCACACCTTAAAATTATATACAAAACTAAAAACGTCCTGCGTAGCAATGGCGTAGTCTACAGTACTTACACCTTTACATGTTACTTTCCCGACATACTTATCATCGCCAATCCTACCATTTAAAATATAAAGATTGTTCATTTTACACATTTCAATAAGTTTGTATCCATTATTATTTGGTTTCCCGTTATCTTGGTTATGTCTTTCAGTTGGTACATGTAAGGATTGTAAAATATTACTATCATCCATGCAGTTGAACATAATATTATTAATGTTATTAAAACACACTATATCATTGTCAATATTTACATAATCAGATAACAAGTTACTTCTGGCATTAAAGTCACCAAGAAGAAGTAACGGGATATTCAATAGTAAGTGTTCACTTATTTCTGAGTTTATTGTTTGAAACGTATCTTCATTATTGTATGGTGATCCTTCAGGTGGGATATAAACAATTCCAACTATCATACATTGTTGCTTAGCAACTCTGAATTGATTCTAAACCATAATATATACTTAGATTTACCATCTACAGTAAAATCAACATTATTTACATATTTTGTTTTAACCGCTAAACCAATACCACCAGACAATTTCACCGAGTGACATTTTCTATTTTTCATAATAAATGTATAACCAGGTATTTCTATGAAGTCTAAATAGCTGGTTTTCGTTTCACAGAAACACATTATATCATAGTCACATACAAACGACTGGAATTCAGGTATGTTTAACTTAGATTTTAAACCACACAAATTCAAACAATTTTAGGCAAGCAGGTAGGCACACTTTGTTAGCTAACAGATCACAATCTGATCCTCCTAGCCACCCCTATACGTGAGTCATCTCCGAACATGTAGCTTGGGCTTGGACTGGGGCTTGGATTTGGCGATTGTGACAACTACGTTTACTTGCATGCATTTTGGGGCTTGTCTCACTTCACACAGGCTACAATAGTTAAGCAACGATGTGCTCGTCGGCAGGTAACAATGGAACACTTTGTTAAGCCCGACTGTTAAAAGAAAAACTCAGAACATTTCTTGACGTTTCAATGTGTTACATGTTCCAAATGTATTTGTGTTATTTGTTCACAAAAGCTCAACAATCTACATAAAGAGTTTCCACTTTAATTTGGTTATTGTTGTTTTATAAATGTAATTTAACACACGTTTGTACCTTGGTAATATTAATAGTAAAAATTAAAAGATGGTTATCAAGGCTGTTTCTTAAAACCTCAGTAAACCGAACACCCCTCTAAACCGAACATTTTATTCGGTCCCAAGGGTGTTCGGTTTACAGAAGCATCACTGTATATATATATACTCTATATATTCTTGGAGTTTAGTGTGCTGGTTTCAGGTTTATACATTATGAACAGTTTTTCCTTCAGGCAGAGGTTACATCTTTTGCTCGCTGGAGAGTATGATTTTGCTTTGGATAAAATTTTCCACTTAATGGTGTATGGGGTGAATCTATCCTTCAGTGGTCAATATCGGGAAACACATCGATCTGTATTAACCGTCTCTTATCATTAAATTGTCCATTAAATAACAGTATGAAGAATTAAAACACATGATCCAAGTCATTCGTCAAAGGTACCAGACGTTTCGTACCCAAGCCAGTTCGCTCCCAGTTTTCCCAGGCGGGATCTAGCTTAGTCGGTTGAGCGCTAGCCTGAGGTAGTTGCGTCATAGGATCGAATCACCTCAGTAGACCCATTCTCCGATTTTTTTTAAATATATGTTTTGCTGTCTCAACTATTTCTGAGTTCGCCCCCACCCCTCCCCCGTTAATATGTCCAATATTAAATAAAGATGATTTTGGTGAAAGTTGTTTGTTCGTTTCACCAAGAGGAGCAAGAAATTAGGTTGCTGCTTTGATGATAACACTATTATGCATGCCTCACGCGAGGTCCAAATAGAGCGAAGTCACTTCTCTCACAAATTTTGAGAGGGCGAATTTTTTTAACAAGTGGGAGCCTTGATTTATTTTTCATTTAAACATAACAAAATTTACTCAGTCCCTTCTGTGTTGTGTTATTAGCTATATTTCCCTCGAACTGGTGATACATCAAATATCAAATGGAAAACCACCGAAAAGGACCAACAATTGCCGCGCTTGAGCAGTTGGTTATTACAACCTTTGGATTATAATAATTTAGGCGGAACGAGTTATAGATGGATCGGAGAATCGCGACACTAGCCAAGCAATCCTTTCTTTGGCATACCTGTCATGTTGTGTGTTCAGCCAGCGGCTGTCGGTAAAAATCTTTCAAGTACAGCTAGTGTCACGGTGCCTTTTCGATGAACCGTGATACCAATCAAACACTTGGCCTCGGCGGGAACGTTACTCTGAACACGTCTACCAAACCAGTTTTTAATGAAACCAGGGACTCAGCTATTATCACATCGGCAAGGGCTTCTGCATCACACAATGGGAGTCATTTCTAATAAATCCTTTCACTCTGATATTTTTTTATATAACACATTGATGAAATGTTTAAGTTTGCAGTTACCAAAATAATATGGTAACAGGTCGTTTCGCCCTTATTACTAGTTCACCCGAGTCGTTTTGAATAGGGTTGATTCGTACCTCTAACCGAGTCGTTTCGCCCCATGTTTTGATTCGCACTAATTTTTATTTTGTTAATAAAGTACATTTATTTATTGATTTGTCCTATATACATTGATTTTTAGATGTCACACATTGCGTGTTTATATTTACAGATAAAAATAATATTATAATTTTGTTTATTTCCAGTATCATTTACTCAAGTCATATACATGAAATACGTACAGGCCATAGATAATATACAGACAATGTATTCACATTAATAATTAATTTATGAACAGTCACACTGCATACTACTATGTGCTGTGGTTTCTTATTAAATATACTACTGTCACGGGGATCCTATAATACCCGTAACTGAATAAAACACGATTATCCAAATCTCTCTCCTAACTGTATATCTATTAGATCTCTCTGTAACAGGCAGTTATACCCGCTGGCTCGTCTAGGTATGATCAGAGATAAGATCTTATATAAAGTATATATTATTATAGCACGTTTAGTTCACTAGAAAACACAACAAAAACACAATACACTTTGGAATCTGTATTAACCTACGCTGACAAATGTACTGCCGCAGTAGTTAATTAACAACAACAAATAATAACAACCCAGAACTGATCACTTAATTCGTTAATCTCTAGGTGTCTAGTTTACACAATATTGTAATCACTTCACCGTGACACAACACCCACACGTGTGATAATTGAGAAACGCTTCCAGGAGAACTTAATTAATACGGGAATTACAACTCTATTACTAAATTATTGCAGCTTTTTAATTACAGCCATATGTTTTTATAACTATTAAACACACATACAAAAAGCAATGTTACACTGAAAATTTTTGAGCCTTTTAAAAATTGAAATATCTAGATTAGTTTATTATTATTATTGTAGGAACATGTAAAGTGATGTCATTCGAATACTGACGTCATTGAAATTAAAACACGTGTGAACGATGGGACATAGCTTTCTAGGTAATCTTCACCCCCTGTCAAAACAATTGTCTGTTCCACATTGATCAGACAAGGACACTTAGTATATATATATTTTTTCATAATGAATAGAAAAGCTTAAATGATGAAAGCTAAAAACTGTACAAGCTGTAAACATGACATAAAATATTACAGTAATATGTGATTTATTTATTGTGTGCGAAACCAAAACGATGATGCCGCAATGTCCTGTCATCAACTCTAGTAATATAATGTGGCATGTTTTTGCAACTGCCTTCTCCCGCTAGTTTTTGTCTTATTGTTTTCACTAATTGTCTCAATATTTTACGCATCATAATCTACAGTTATCTAACATTATCAGCAAATCGTATTGCTCACCTTTCCTGTTTATTGCTGTTCATTTTTGAAAATTACAGAAGCACTAGCAGTACGGACAGGCAAATTTAATGTTGACAACAGGAAGTACATTTACTTTACACTGATTGGTTAACTGCACTTAGCCCTGAGTTATTGAAGACTAACCCTGGGTTAGTGAAAACTAATCCTGAGTTTACTAACCCAGAGTTAAAAGTGTGTTTCAGCAACGGTTTTTTAACCAGTGATTAACCAACCCTGGGTTAAGGAATTTAACTCATAGTTAGTGTTAATCAGTGATTAAGTTAACCCAGGCTTCGAACAACCGGGCCCTGATGAGTGAGAGCAATTCAGAGCTCATGCCACACTATAGCATAAACCAAAGCGCTTGTATCCACATTTGCATTCATAAATAAACATTTCTAAAAAAAAATATTTTTGATATTTAAATTTTGTTTTAGTTATTATTGTTATTTTTTGTTTATTTTAGTCTTTAAATTAGAGAATATTGGACTTGTCTGTCAATCGTCAATCTGCTACTATATATACTAGTATATAGTACTATATATATATTATATATATATTTCAACGACACTGATTAATAATCTGCATGAAATTTTAACTTATTCACTTGCCATTAATGTTACTGTAGTATAGAATTATATCAATAACAAATAATATTCATAATATATCACATGCTCTATATTACATCTTACACATGGAGATAAATCGTTACCGATTTGATCGGGCTGCTGGTGCTCCCTTGCACCTGCCAGTGCAGGCGGTCCCTCCTCTCCTCTCCCCTCCCCCCACCTTTCCTGTCATGGACAGGCGTGCACTACAACAGCTTGTTCTGAATGTGCACGTAAAACCCTGTGACATGACATGACATGATAAATCGTTCTGCATTAATATACTAGGGGGAGTGCTTTGAGCCTGGGGAGTGTTTTGTGCCTGCAAGGGGGGAGTGATTTGAGCCTGAGGGGAGTGATTTGAGCCTAGGCTCAAACCACTCTAGCGTGATTTGAGCCTGGGGAGTGATTTGAGCCTTCTACACCGGTACCGGGTTTAACCACGACACCACAGAGGCCGGTTAATGTCCTTCGCCGAATCAAACTAACACTCTAGTGGGCACTGTCCTGGATCACTGACCACTGGCCATGACAGAGACCGGACCCGGGACATACATGCCTGAAACCCTAGTGGTATAGGGGCATGTAAATAAAGTTCAACCTCAAGCTCTAGTGGGCAACTATGTCAGTTGTCATTATAGGCGACGTGACTACGTTCATAGCAGATGTGAAAGTCTGGCGAATTACAAATACCGTTACCCACTGGGTTGCATTTCGTTTAATTAGCTCATGTAAATCATATCAATTCTAAAGATCGTTAATACAAATCACACAGTTTGAGCGCAGCTTTACGTTCACCTTGAACGTTAAAAAGCGATCAGATGTTTTAACACCGCGGCAGAACGAGCAGACGAGAGTGTTTAGCAGACGGCTGTATGTATCAGACGATCTTATTTAATAGCAGAAGACGTGTTTCAGCAGCAGACGATCGTGTCGAAAGCAGACAGCACCTTTAACAGGAGACAGCGATTTTAAAAGCAGACAGTTGTGTTAAAAGCAGACAGTTGTGTTAAAAGCAAACAGTTGTGTTAAAAGCAGACAGCTGTGTTAAAAGCAGACAGTTGTGTTACAAGCAGACAGCATACGACAGACACCAACTTTAACAGGAAACAACGGTTTTAAAAGCACAGTTGTGTTAAAAGCAGACATATGTGTTAAAAGCAGACAGCAGACGGCAGGCACCAACTTTAACAGGAGACAACTATTTTAAAAGCAGGCAGTTGTGTTAAAGCAGACAGTTTTGTTAAAAGCAGACAGCAAACGGAAGACAGCACCTTTAACAGGAGACAGCGAGTTTAAAAGAAGACAGTTGTGCTAAAAGCAGACAGTTTTGTTAAAAGCAGACAGTTGTGTAAAAGCAGACAGTTTTGTTAAAAGCAGACAGCAGACGGAAGACAGCACCTTTAACAGGAGACAACGATTTTAAAAGCAGACAGTTGTGTTAAAAGCAGACATTTGTGTTAAAAGCAGACAGCAGACGGAAGACAGCACCTGTAACAGGAGACAGCGATTTTAAAAGCAGACAGTTGTGCTAAAAGCAGACAGTTTTGTTAAAAGCAGACATATTTGTTAAAAGCAGACAGTTGTGTTAAAGCACAGTTTTGTTAAAACAGACAGCAGACGGAAGACAGCACCTTTAACAGGAGACAGCGATTTTAAAAGCAGACATTTGTGTTAAAGCAGAAGTTTTGTTAAAAGCAGACAGCAGACGGAAGACAGCACCTTTAACAGGAGACAGCAATTTTAAAAGCAGACAGTTGTGCTAAAAGCAGACAGTTTTGTTAAAAGCAGACAGTTTTGTTAAAAGCAGACAGCAGACGGAAGACAGCACCTTTAACAGGAGACAACGATTTTAAAAGCAGACAGTTGTGTTAAAAGCAGATAGTTGTGTTAAAAGCAGACAGCAGACGGCAAACACCAACGACGATTTTAAAGGGAGATGACCGTGTTAAAAATCAAACGATAGTTATAAAGGGAGACGACCGTGTTTATTAATAAAAAAAGCAAAAAAAAACAGACGACAGAAGGAGGAATGGAATCATCTCTCATTATTGTGATTGGCTTGTGCTGCAGTAGTCTGCTCGTGGTCTTCGGAGATCAGCAGGGTTCAAGGAAACTTCTCGTGATACTACTGGACGGTTTCAGGTGGGACTATCTCAAATATGACGGGTTCGGTGACGATGGGTTTCGCAGGTTCGCCAGAGAGGGGACGACAGCAACGTCCCTGCAGCCGGTGTACCCCTCCTCTTCCTACCCAAATTACTACTCGCTCATGACAGGTGAGAATGGACACCCAGGGTCAGTCCTTATAAAACTCTAGAGTCTATGGTACCAGTATACAGTTAGATCCTTTGTGTACGGCACATTTGGAGTTTGATTGTTAGTGCCGGCCTCGGTGTTGTCGTGGTTAAAGGGACATACCCTAGTTTTTAAACACTAACGCATATTGTTGTACTATTATAACCGTTTTTGATAACTTAAATCATACTTTACTTAGATTTTATTGTTTATATTATCAATTTCCGTACATTCGAAGTGTTTTTGGTCATCCAGGTGTTTTTAATATCACAAAATGCATTTCTCATAGTTTTAAAAACGCACGTGCGTCTGAGAAGTAACAGTTATGGAGTCGAGTTTTAGTCTGTTGTTACAGGGTATTTCACCATTTCAAAGTCACAGATTCCTGTTTCACTCAATTGTAACTTTATCCAAATGTGTTACAGGTTTGTAGATTAACTAAACTTAGTGTTAATTTTCACGGGTTGAAACTAGGGTCTGTCCCTTTAAGCCATCGGACATAAGGCTGACAGATACAGGGTCTTCAATCTCTTCTCTCTCACTAACCACAAACAACTAACCCTCTGTCCTGGACAGACAGCCCAGATAGCTGAGGTGCTTGAACCGTAATTGGATATAAGCACGAAAATAAGTTAAAATGAAACGAAGTAGTCTAAACCTGATTTTATCTTCCAATAATTTCGTACGTACAAAAAATACGAAGTAAAATTAGCAATGCTGGGCTGGAAATAGCGGCTTACGAAAAGAGAAAGGAGTTTGTTGGGTTGTTTGTTTTACCTAGCACCTAAAATTACGAAAACATCGCAGGTCACTTTTCAGGAGACAAACGTATGTACGTACAATCATCTCATCTTCTATCTTCCAACATTATATGTGGGCAAATAGAATTATTTTATTGTGTGTGGTGGCAATAATACGCTTCCGTACTTCTGAGCTCTTGATTCTGTCGTATTTTGCTTGTTGGTCTGCACAGATCCAAGTTTGAAGGCTAATTATTTAGAATAGGAAGTAAATTCTTAAAGGGACATTCCTGAGTTTGCTGCATTGTAAGATGTTTCCGACTAATAAAATATTTCTACGATTAAACTTGCATATTAAATATATTTTCTTGTTTAGAATATCAGTGTCTATATATTCAATGTGTTTCTGGTCGTCTTAATATTTGTAAGAAGGCCAAACTGGATTTTGTCTTCAAATAATTTCGTACGTACTAAAAAAACTTATTTTAGGAACTAAAATGAACTTTAACCTAGTACAAATATTAGAATGATCAGAAACAATTTTAATGTACAGCCACTAATATGTTATGCAGAAAAATATATTTAATATGTAATATGTAAGTTTCTGTTAGTCGATAACATCTTTAAAATTGCAACAAACTCGGGAATGTCTCTTTAAGCTTAGTGATAGCCATGGAGTTATTTTTTAAAATGTGGTGTCGTGGTTAAGACACATACGTAACTAAATGGACGATGGTTGCCTCTAATGAAAATGGCTATAGCCATCTCAAAGGAGGGTCACAGAGTTTCGGTGAATCACCACCCACCCGCTTGTTGAAATGCCCTTTTGACCGGCCTCGGTGCAGTGGTTAAGCCATCGGACTACAGGCTGGTTGGTACTGGGTTCGGATCCCAGTCGAGGCATTGTATTTTTAATCCAGATACCGATTCCAAACCCTGAGTAAGTGCTCCGCAAGGCTCAATGGGTAGGTGTAAACCACCTGCACCGACCAGTGATCCATAACTGGTTCAACAAAGGCCATGGATTGTGCTATCCTGCCTGTGGGAAGCGCAAATAAAATATTCATTGCTGCCTATCGTAAAAGAGTAGCCTATGTGGCGACAGCGGGTTTCTTCTAAAAAAAAGAGAAAGAGAGGGGGGAAGAGAGAGAGAGAGAGAGAGAGAGAGAGAGAGAGAGAGAGAGAGAGAGAGAGAGAGAGAGAGAGAGAGAGAGAGAGAGAGAGAGAGAGAGAGAGAGAGAGAGATACAGAGAGACAGAGAGAGAGAGAGAGAGAGACAGAGAGAGAGATATACAGAGAGAGTGAGACAGACAGAGAGAGAGACAGACAGAGAGAGACAAGAGAGAGGGGGTGGGGGTGGGAGAGAGGGGGGAGTGGGAAGAGAGAGACAGAGAGGGGGTGGGAGAGAGGGTGAGGTGGGCGAGAGGAGGGAGTGGGCGAGGGGGGGGGAGTGGGAGAGAGAGAGAGAGGGGGAGGGAGGGGGAGGGAGGAACTGATAGGTTGGTGGACAAGCAAAGAAGAATAGATATTAATATTAAAAGTGGTCAATGTTAAGAACAAAGGTTTTAAATGTTTACGTTGTTTTCGGCACTTTATTTTCAACTAGGACTGTATACGGAAAGTCACGGAATGACCGGAAACTATATGTATGACGCGGTACGCAACGAATCCTTTTTGATTGGAACAAATCCCGAGCAGAAACATCCTCATTGGTGGGACGATGGTGATCCAATATGGGTCACTGCAACAAGGCAGGCAAGTATTTTCAATTACATTTCTTTAATACTTTCATTCATTCATTCTTCCTTCCTTCCATTCATTCATTCATTATTTCTTTCTTTCGTCTGTCCGTCCGTCCATCTGTCCGTTCGTTCGTTCGTTCGTTCGTTCGTTCATTCATTCATTCATCCATCCATCCATTCGGGGCGGGACGTAGCCCAGTGGTAAAGTGCAACTAATATTGCACTGTAATAAAATGTTTTAGCGTCAGTGAAGTCCGAACCCCCGGACCAACCCCACCCACAGCCTACGCCCCTGTTAAAACTTTTTTCTTCTGTTAGAAAAGGTTATAGGATGGAGAAGAGATATTGTAGCTTTAAACAACCTTTCTCATCGTTTTCAAACTTTATTTTCTATTTAAAAAAAGAGATGCTCAGGCACATTTTCTGGGCAATTTAAAAAGTCGTTTAAAAGGGCATTTAAAGTAAAGTTTGTTTTATTTAACGACGCCTCTAGAGTACAGTGATTTTTTATCTTATCATCGGCTATTGGACGTCAAACATATGGTCATTCTGACACTATGTTTTAGAGAAAACCCGCTGTCGCCACATAGGCTACTCTTTTACGACAGGCAGCAAGGGACCTTTTATTTGCGCTTCCCACAGGCAGGATAGCACACACCATGTCCTTTGTTGAACCAGTTATCGATCACTGGTTTACACCTACCCATTGAGCCTTGCGGAGCACTCACTCAAGGTTTAGAGTCTGTATCTGGATTAAAAATCCCATGCCTCGACTGGGATCCGAACCCAGTACCTACCAGCCTGTAGACCGATGGCCTAACCACGACGCCACCGAGGCCGGTCTTATTTTCTATTAAAACATGAATTATATAAAAATGAAAATTGCTTTCAAACTGATTTTAGAAAAAGAACTGCTATATGTTCTACTGGCTTGGGTGTGAGGTGGAGATTCGAGGGATCAGGCCTAAGTTCTGTCAACCCTACAAAGGAATTCCTACGATACCTCAGTTCCGCTCGGCCATTGCGCAGTCTCTGCAGCTTCTTCAAAACGGAAGTGCTGATTTGGCGAGTAAGTACGGTATCAGGATTGTTTTTGTTTGTTTGTTGTTGTTGTTTCTTCTTTTGTTTTGTTTTGTTTTTGTTTTGTTTTGTTTTGTTTTTTTTTTTTTTTTTGTTTTTGTGTGTGTGTTATTGTGTGTGTTTTTGTTGTTGTTGTTTGTCGTTTTTTGGGGAAGGGTTTTTTGTTTAGTTTTGTGGGGTTTTTATTTTGTTGGGGTGGGGGGGGGGGGGGTGGGGGGGGGTAATATTTATAATTTTCAATCTTATTCAAAATCATATCCCTGCAAAAGGAAGAGACCAAATTTACATTTTGACACGGTCATAATTTATCGCATAAATCACTGGTACTTTGTCTTTAGGAGGACTGCCACTTCCCAAAGCGATGTTTTGAAGACTGCCATTCCCAAGCAGAGGCGAACTCAAGGGCGGGGGGGGGGGGGGGGGGGGGGAGTGCAGGGACCTGTCCCCTCTCCCTTAAATATTCTAGTGCCCCTTTTATTCCTCTCTTATTTTTTTTCCTATTGCGATGTCCTTTTGATGAGTCGGCCCATTACAAGTAACCTTGTTTACCGTTAGACCTCCACCGCCAAATATTTCTTTGATCCGCCCCCGCCCAAGACTGGTGTGGCAAATGTAGTCTTGCATCTATAACATACACTCATAAATCATTGTTAACACAGTGGCGGTATCAAGTGTTCACGAAAGCTGAGCATATCCTTCCCCAGAGGAATGAATGAATGAATGGGTGGATGGACGGATGGATGGATGGATGGATGGATGGATGGAAGAATGGAAGAATGAATGAATGAATGAATGTATCTATCTTTAACGACATCACCTTAGCACAAAAAATTGAATTTCATTTTTAATATTACAGACTTTGTATAAAATTTCCTGATTTAGGCCTACTATACTTAATTATGGTTAAATCACGCTGTCAAAATGTGTGGAATCCACTATGTCCCTCTTTTTGTCTTTCTTCTCTGTTTTGTTTTCTTATTTCTTTCTTTCTTTCTTTCTTTATTCATTTATTTATTAGGGGTGTGATGCAAATTATAAATTTTGGAATAATATAGTTTTCTGATTTTTTTCTTTTTCAATCTTTATCATTATGTTTTTTTTGTAATTAGGCTATCCCTTTTTAAAAAAAACCCCAAACAAACAAACATTATTTTGGACTTTGCTAGTTCTGGCGCTTATAAAACTTTTAGAATCTAGACTCAAATCTTTAATAATGTCACAAATATGACGTTAAATGTTCACTCTATTTAGAATAGAGTCTTGGTGTTTAAAAGCACCGAGCCAGCTTTACAGCCCTCGATACACAATGTTCTGTTTGTGTCTACTTCAGCAATTTATTTCGAGAATATCGATCACGAAGGCCACGTTCACGGTCCTTTCAGCGACGCCATCAACAGCACTCTCAAAATGGTCGACGCTGAAATCGCTCTCCTATTGGCTGAGATGGATCAACGTCATATCCGGGATAGCGTTGACGTCATGATTACGTCTGATCACGGGATGACCGACATGTCGGGAGTCTCCCCGACCAGACTCATTAACATCAGCTCGGTGCTTCTACCGGGAGATTACTCCCTCGTCATTGGAGCTGGCTCCCTAACTAGTGTCTTTTTGAGCAGCGAGCTTGTTCCACGGGTAAGGACGAAGGAAATGTTTTATTTAACGACGCACTCAACACATTTTTATTTACGGTTATATGACGTCAAACATGTGGTTAAGGACTACACAGATATTGATAGAGGATACCCGCTGTCGCCACTTCATGGGCTACTCTTTTCGATTAGCAGCAAGGGATCTTTTATATGCACCATCCCACAAGCAGGATAGTAGATGCCACGGCCTTTGTTACACCAGTTGTGGAGCACTGGCTGGAACGAGAAATAGTCCAATGGGTCCACCGACGGGGATCGATTTTAGACCGACCGGGCATCAAGCGAATGCTTTATTACTGGGCTACGTCCCCACACACACACACAGGTAAGAGGAGTGGGGGTAGTGTCACACATCAAGGTCAAGGTCACGAAAAGTAGGTCATGAGGGCACTAGCGGGGTTGATATTTCTAGCGGGGTTTCGTTCAGTTGGTTCTTTGATCGCCTGAAGAGCGAATGATCGCATGATCTTTTTTTTATTTTATTTTTTTATTTTATTTTTTTTATTATATTTGTCGCCCACACACTCACCCCACGCATCATAACCTGTGCTCCACGTCTGTTACATGGAAGGCCATGGTATGTACTGTCTTGTTTATGGGAAAGTGCATATAAAAGATCCTATTCTTTTGGGGGTTTTGGGGTGGGGGGTTTTGGGTTTTTTTTTGTATGAGTAGCTGATATGTGATATTTAACATCAGGCCTACATAAAAACCTACTACCATGATACAATACATTTCAACCTACCTACCAATGATATTGTACATCTCATCATATTGTCATAGTTATCTGATATATAACATCGGGCCTACATGACGACCTACCTGCCAATGATATTGTACATCTCACCATATTTTTACAGTTATCTGATATTAAACATCAGGCCTACATGAAAACCTATCTACCAATGATACATTATATGACATTTGATATTTAACATTACTTGGCAATACATAAATACTGTGGTTCTGTATTTCCCTTACTGCAACAATAAAGTTAGTTTTTTTGTTTAACGACACCACTAGAGCACATTGATTAATTAATCATCGGCTACTGAATGTCAAACATTTAGTAATTCTGACACGTACTCAGAGGTAACTCGCTACATTTTTCCATTAGTAGCAAGGGATCATTTATATGCACTTTTCCACAGATAGGAAAGCACATACCACGGCCTTTGAACAGTTGTGATGCACTGGTTGGAATGAGAGAAAAAAAAGCAATCAGCTGAATGGATCCAACGAGATGGTTCGATCCTGCGACGCAAGCACCTCAACCGACTGAGCTAAATCCCGTACCTGCAACAATAAATACAGTCTCTGAAAATAACGGCTTGGCAACAAGTGTTATGTGCACACTGCACAGTGACCTTAACCTTTCTACGGGACGGGACGTAACCCAGTGATAAACGCCCGCTCGATGCGCGGTCGGTCTGGGATCGATCCCCGTCGAGGGACCCATTGGGCTATTTCTCGTTCCAGCCAGTGCGCCACGACTGGTATATCAAAGGCCGTGGTATGTACTACTCTGTCTGTGGGATGATGCATATAAAAGATCCCTTGCTGCTAATCGGAAAGAGTAGCCTATGAAGTGGCGACAGCGGGTTTCCTCTCTCAATATATGTGTGGTCCTTAACCATATGTCTGACTCCATATAACCGTAAATAAAAATGGTGAGTGCGTCGTTAAATAAAACATTTCCTTCCTTTCTTAACCTTTCTACATTTGCATTTCAACTTATTTTCGTGTTTTTATCCAATTAAAGTTCAAACTCGCTGTCCTGGGCACACACCTCAGCTATCTGGGCTGTCTGTCCATGACAGTGGGTTAGTGGTTAGTGAGAGAACAGAGGGTGTAGTGGTGTCACGGTACATGCTCTTAAATTTGTTTCGCCTGTGGCGATTTTAATTGTGTTAGAGGGCCGTGTGCAGTTTATTGCCCGTAGCCCAGATGGGCAACTTGTTACGTAAGACTTCTGCGCGACCGTCCTCGATCGGACATTCCAATATGCACTTAGTCCAGCTGCGGAGGCCATGTGGCGAGTAGTTACGTAATACCTCTGCGAGTGCGGTTTTCACAACCGTGATTTTGGCGACGATGGCGTCAGTAAGTCTGACGATCAGAGAGAAATATACTGACGCTAGTAGAGGATGATAGGGGGAGGTACCGCCTTGTACCCCCAGGCCAATTCTGAATTTATAATAAATAGCTAGAATTTAGAGATATCTAGGAGAACGAATTAGGAAGCTTCCTGGGAACGTTAGTCCGTTTGGACTTTGGTAAATATCATTTCTGCTCTGTGTATAACCTTGATGTGATTGATGTGACTTTAAATATTTTAATACTGTATTATACCAATATTCTTTAGACAGTGTCTTCGGTCATCTGACGAAGTAAATCGTAGACTTTTTGTTCTAACATTATATGAGTATTTGGTAATATAAAGCTTAGCCAGTCATCCTAGAAGACCCTAGGTAAACTGTAGGTTATTGTCTTTATTGTGATAGGTACCAGTATTAATTTTGTGTTACAGATTACTGAAAGAGTAGTTAAGGGTTAATTAAAAATTAACCCGTTAGGAATAGAGCTGTAATTCCTTTATTAATTAAGTTCCCCAGAGAAGCGTTCTAAATTATCACACGTTACTGAACGAGTAGTAGGGTTAACTAAAAATTAACCAGTTAGGAATGGTGTTGTAATTCCTTTATTAATTAACTTCTCCTGGAAACGTTTCTCAATTATCACACGTGTGGGTGTGGTGTAACGGTGAAGTGATTCGCATATTGTGTAACTAGACACCCAGAGATTAACTAATTAAGTGATCAGTTCTGGGTTGTTATTATTGTTGTTATTAATTAACTACTACGGCTGTACATTTGTCAGCGTAGATTAATACAGATTCCAAAGTGTATTGTGTTTTTGTTGTGTTTTCTAGAGAACTAACGTGCTATAATAATATATACTTTATATAAGATCGTATCTCTGATCATACCTAGAGACGAGCCATACTAGGGTTAACAGCCTGTTACAGAGAGATCTAATAGATATACAGTTAGGAGAGATATTTTGATAATCGTGTTTTATTCAGTTACGGGAATTATAGAATCCCCGTGACAGGAGTAGAAAATTGGGGCGCTCGTCCCGGATCTGAAACGGGACATGCATATTTAAAAAAGTATTGTTTGTAAATGGGGGCTTTATAAATTATTTTTACAAATTAACCAGAAGTAGCACGTTGTTCACTAGAAAATTAATTAATAATAAGTGTGTCATATCTAAACATGGATAAGAATTTGCTGGATAGGCCTACGCTCAGTGTAGTGGAGATTAAGCGAGCACGTAAGGCCGAGTTAGTTGAAATCGCGGGTGAGCGAGAAATTGATTTAACATCAGCTAAAACCTTAGGAGATATAAGGACAATTATTATCCAGGAAGTTTTTGGTGATAGTCCTGTTATGGAAGACAGTGAGATTGTTCCAGAGATAGAGATAAATGAGTTAAGAGTGGAACAACAATTAGCTTTTAAAAAGCTTGAGTACGAAAGAGAGGAACGTGCATTAGATAGAGAGAGAGAGAGAGAGAGAGAGAAAGAAGGTAGAGATAGAGAAGATAGAGAGAGGGATAGAGAAGATAGAGAGAGATAGGGAAGATAGAGAGAGGGATAGAGAAAGGGAGAGAGAGAGAGAAGAGAGGGATAGAGAGAGAGAGAGAGAGAGAAAGAGAAGATAGGGATAGAGAGAAAGAGAGAGAAAGAGAAGATAGGGAGAGAGAGAAAGAAGAAAGGAATAGAGAATTCCAGTTAGAAAAATTAAAAGTGGAACATGAGTTAAAGTTGAATACTGAAGAAGTTAGACGTGAGGCAGGAAATGGTTTTAACATGTCGGAGGCTTATAGATCAGTGCCTATATTTGACGATCAGGAGGTAGATATGTTCTTTCAACTTTTTGAACGGGCCGCTAAGCAGCTAAATTGGCCGGAGTCTAAGTGGACATTGTTAGCCGTGTCTAAGTTTAAGGGGAAGGCTAGTATAGCTTATAATTCAATGAGTGATGAGCAAGCAAGTCAGTACGACCTGGTTAAGGCTGCGGTATTGAGGGCGTATGAATTACGACCTGAGGATTATCGTTTACGGTATAGCGAGTTGAGAAAAACGCAGGTCAGTCTTATAGTGAGTTTGTGGCTAAGAAGGCAGGGATGTTTGATAAATGGGTTGTTTCTCATCAGGTAGAGTCATATACCGAGTTACGGGAGTTGTTGATCTTACAGGACATTAAAAATGGATTACCAGTTAGCTTACGTATTCATTTAGAGGATCGTGATGTCAAAAAGATAGAGGAGGCAGGCATAGTGGCAGATGATTACGTGTTAATACACAAAGCTCAGGCAGTACCGGGTAGCTCTTTACAACAGGGTGATAAGAAGAAATTTCAGCCAGGTTTTTCCCGGGAAAGTAACTATCGGGGAGAGTCATCTAGCTGGTCAGCTAGTCAGGCAAGGAATGTACCTGGTGGGCAAAGTAAGGATAGGCCTGCATTATCAGCCAATGCACGAACTTTTCGTCCACACTGCAGTTACTGTAAAAAGGATAACCATCTTATCGGGGACTGTTTTAAAAGGAAACGCGATAATGCGCAAGTGGTCGGTTTAGTGAGGTCAGCTCCGTTAGCGAGAGAGTTAATGGTTAGTCCCATGGCAGAGAAAGTAAACCCGTATGTGTCCACTGGTATGGTTTGTGATGTGAAACAAGAATTGAGTCCTAAGGCTATATCAATCTATAGAGATACCGGGTGTAGTCAGAGTCTGATAACGCAAAAGTGTTTAGCTGGTATTGAAAATTCAGACATAGGACGTAGTTTGGCTTTAACCTCGGTTACTGGAGAAAAAATGGTTGTCCGGTTACATAAGGTTTTCTTGTGTTCGAAGTTTGTGACGGGACCAGTCGTTATGGGTGTTGTGAAGGACTTGCCTGTTGAAAACATAGGAGTTTTGTTGGGAAATGATTTGACTAGTCAGTGTTGTCAGCCGAAATGTGACCAACTGTTAATTAAAGACAGCACGTTACCAATAGAAGAGTGTGAGGTTGATGAGATTAAATATCCTGCGTGTGTAATGACTAGGGATATGACCAGTAGGTTAGCACGGGACCTAGAGGATATTTGTGATTTGTCTGATACGTGTGTGAGCCATGAAATTGGAGTGGATGAGGTTATCAGTAAAATGGTAGATAAGTCAACTGTCAAATTAAATGTGGTGGAACCTGTTGATCTCCCGCAGAGGGGAATTGAACCAGTTGTCTTTGATAGAGGGGATTTACCTTGTAATAGACAAGAGTTAATTCTAGAGCAGGGGGCTGATCCAAAATTGTTGGCAGTTCGCACTACATTGTTAACTGTGGACAAGGGAGTATTAATAAATAAGAGAGTTAGAGATAGGAGGTTGCCGGCGACCGAACTAGCTAGGAAGCAACTGAGCCATGCTCAGAGCAAAATAAAATCAGTGTTTGATAGGAAGGCTAGGAGTCAGGAATTTAAACCAGGGGATAAGGTGCTGCTGTACCTTCCCATTAAACGGGGTTCTGTGCAGAACAGGTACTTCGGGCCCTATGTTGTGCTCAAACGAGTTAATGAGACAGGGTATGTGATAAACACTCCTGATAGGGTTAGGAAAAGTAGGTATTGTCACATCAGTTTGCTAAAAGGTTATTTTGACAGACTGCCGATAGTTCCAGAGAGACCGGTCCAAATTGAGAGTCACTCAATTTCCTGTGATGACGTCAAGACTGCAGAGGTCAAGTTGGCCAACGGCCAGATTCTAGCAGACTTGAACCCCCAGCGAGCAAAGCTGACTACATTGATACAAGACAATGTTTCCATTTGCCGGGACCTTCCAACGGTTACCAATACCTTAAGCCAAGATGTGCGCTTGGAACCCAACGCTACACAGATTCGACAGCATGCCTATCGGAGAAAACCTGGAAAACGTGTGACGCTGAAAAGGAAGAACATGAAGTTCCATTGGTCAGGTGAATGCGAGAAGTCATTCAACCGTCTCAAGCAGAGGCGCTACTCGTCTCCCGTGATGGCAGCACCAGACTACCGAATGCCGTTCAAGCTAGCTGTGGGTGCCAGTGACGTGGGTGCTGGAGCTGTGCTGTTCCCAGAAGACGAAGACGGACTGGACCATCCTAATGAAAGCCTCCAACCAGAGAGTTTTGAGATGGAGTCTTCCTCTGCAAGAATACCCAATTACCATTGGACATATCAAGGGCACATCCAATGTAATCGCTGATGCCCTGTCCCGAAGTTGAACGTTATGATAATGTGTTGACATTCTTTATTTCTGTTTTGTTTATATATATTTTATTTGTATACCAGGGACTCAGAGACTCAGTGTGATTACTGGTAGTCACCTTATTATTACATGTGTTATAAATGCCCGTATGCGTCGGTTAACGCACCTTTTTGTTTTAATGTAGTATATTTCCCTATTCCTAGAGTAGAGAAAATATCCCTTTTGAGGTGGGGGTGTGTCACGGTACATGCTCTTAAATTTGTTTCGCCTGTGGCGATTTTAATTGTGTTAGAGGGCCGTGTGCAGTTTATTGCCCGTAGCCCAGATGGGCAACTTGTTACGTAGGACTTCTGCGCGACCGTCCTCGATCGGACATTCCAATATGCACTTAGTCCAGCTGCGGAGGCCATGTGGCGAGTAGTTACGTAATACCTCTGCGAGTGCGGTTTTTACAACCGTGATTTTGGCGACGATGGCGTCAGTAAGTCTGACGATCAGAGAGAAATATACTGACGCTAGTAGAGGATGATAGGGGGAGGTACCGCCTTGTACCCCCAGGCCAATTCTGAATTTATAATAAATAGCTAGAATTTAGAGATATCTAGGAGAACGAATTAGGAAGCTTCCTGGGAACGTTAGTCCGTTTGGACTTTGGTAAATATCATTTCTGCTCTGTGTATAACCTTGATGTGATTGATGTGACTTTAAATATTTTAATACTGTATTATACCAATATTCTTTAGATAGTGCCTTCGGTCATCTGACGAAGTAAATCGTAGACTTTTTGTTCTAACATTATATGAGTATTTGGTAATATAAAGCTTAGCCAGTCATCCTAGAAGACCCTAGGTAAACTGTAGGTTATTGTCTTTATTGTGATAGGTACCAGTATTAATTTTGTGTTACAGATTACTGAAAGAGTAGTTAAGGGTTAATTAAAAATTAACCCGTTAGGAATAGAGCTGTAATTCCTTTATTAATTAAGTTCCCCAAGAAGCGTTCTAAATTATCACACGTTACTGAACGAGTAGTAGGGTTAACTAAAAATTAACCAGTTAGGAATGGTGTTGTAATTCCTTTATTAATTAACTTCTCCTGGAAACGTTTCTCAATTATCACACGTGTAGGTGTGGTGTAACGGTGAAGTGATTCGCATATTGTGTAACTAGACACCCAGAGATTAACTAATTAAGTGATCAGTTCTGGGTTGTTATTATTGTTGTTATTAATTAACTACTACGACTGTACATTTGTCAGCGTAGATTAATACAGATTCCAAAGTGTATTGTGTTTTTGTTGTGTTTTCTAACTAACGTGCTATAATAATATATACTTTATATAAGATCGTATCTCTGATCATACCTAGAGACGAGCCATACTAGGGTTAACAGCCTGTTACAGAGAGATCTAATAGATATACAGTTAGGAGAGATATTTTGATAATCGTGTTTTATTCAGTTACGGGAATTATAGAATCCCCGTGACAAGTGGCCTTACACCTACCCATTGAGCCCAAAAGAACTCGCTCTGGGTTGGAGCCGGTACCGGGCTGCGAACCCTGTACTTACCAGCCTGTAGTCCGATGGCTTCACCACGACGCCACCGAGGCCGGTTACCTTCCATTCAAATTTGCCTTTTAAAAATGTTGTGACTTCCTCACCTGCCTGAAACCTTAGTGGTACATGGGCATGTTAAAAATACTCACTTCCTCACCCCCCTTTACAAAATCTTAGATCAGCCCCTGTGCATGGCCATACCTGGTAGGAACATTTGAGAGAGTTTCTCCACAGAAAAATTCAGGTCAGGTCACGTCAGGTCATAGGGCTTAACGAGCACATTCAGAGAAAAATGTTGTAGCGCACGCCTGTCATGGGCGCGGGTGTCCACTTACGCCGCCTTCTTCGACCAGGACAGAAAAGGGGTTGGGGTGGGTGGGAGAAGTGACCGCCCGCGCTGGCAGGTGCAGGAGATCATTAGCAGCCCAGCAGGGGAAATGAGGTGCTATTGAATTTCGAATGTCTCGTAGGATCAAAGGGACATTCCTGAGTTTGCTGCAATTTTTAAGATGTTATCGACTAACAGAGACTTTTTAACGATTGTAATTACATATCAAATATATTTTTTTACATACAATATTAGTGGCTGTATATTAAACGTGTTTCTGATCGTTCTAATATTTGTACTAGGTTAAATTTCATTTTATTTCCTAAAATATAATTTTTGTCGTACGTACGAAATTATTTGAAGACAAAATCCAGTTTGGGCTTATTACAAACATTAAGACGACCAGAAACACATTGAATATACAGACACTGATATTCTAAACAAGAAAATATATTTGCTTTGTAAGTTTAATCGTAGAAATATTTTATTAGTCGGAAACATCTTACAATGCAGCAAACTCGGGAATGTCCCTTTAAGTCCAGATTTGTTTTTAATTTGCGCAGTTTTCATGGGGTCATTTGCGCAGTTTTCATGGGGTCATTTGCGCATAAAACGGCTCATCGAAAGTACACTTAAAGGGACATTCCTGGGACTTGTACAATAAATAACCGGCCTCGGTGGCGTCGTGGCAGGCCATCGGTCTACAGGCTGGTAGGTACTGGGTTCGGATCCCAGTCGAGGCATGGGATTTTTAATCCAGATACCGACTCCAAACCCTGAGTGAGTACTCCGCAAGGCTCAATGGGTAGGTGTAAACCACTTGCACCGACCAGTGATCCATAACTGGTTCAACAAAGGCCATGGTTTGTGCTATCCTGCCTGTGGGAAGCGCAAATAAAAGATCCCTTGCTGCCAATCGGAAGAGTAGCCCATGTAGTGGCGACAGCGGGTTTCCTCTCAAAATATGTGTGGTCCTTAACCATATGTCTGACGCCATATAACCGTAAATAAAATGTGTTGAGTGCGTCGTTAAATAAAACACTTCTTTCTTTCTGTACAATAAATAGGAAGCGAAAACAACGTATATGACGTCTGAATATTTAAATTTATTACACATTCATTTTGTAAATGTTTTTATTACCTGTATATATTTGCACATAAAATATAATTTCTAATGAACTCAAGCCTTTAAAGGGACATTCCTGAGTTTGCTGCATTGTAAGATGTTTCCGACTAATAAAATATTTCTACGATTAAATTTACATATTAAATATATTTTCTTGTTTAGAATATCACTGTCTGTATATCCAATGTGTTTCTGGTCGTCTTAAAGCAGCACACCCTAGTTCCATCCAGCGAAAATAAATTATAATTTGGTTAATCTACAAACCTGTAACACACTTAGATCACGTTTTTATCAAATGGAGTGAAAAAGCAGGTTTTATATCGATAAATACCATGGGAATCCCCATGTCCCAATTGCTTGAAATAATTTTGAAAGTTTGTATTTTGATGTCACCGGTAGATGTCGCTCGAAGCACAACAATGCCTACGTCACGACAAATGTCACAGACTTGGGGTGCGTTCTTTTCACCTCTCCTGGACATGTTCCAACTGTTCTGTCCTGGTTGTATCCCCTCTCCAGATATCGTAGGACTTAGCAAAATTATTGGTTTTAAGGGTTTGTAACGTTTTGTATTGAGATTACTTACTTGTCTGAACTTTATTGTTACTGAAAATGTTCACGAACTGTGAAGAAAAATCTCACAAATGAACAACAACAAATCGGATGTTGATTGCGCGAACCGTGCACGAGAAAACAAACCGAACCAAAATGATAACGGTCACGTGGTATACCAACGTCTGTGACATTGAAATGGAAATATCCCGTCTAAAAATAGATTAGACCTTGTCTGCTCAATGTTTTTTTCTCAAACGTGCGTCCGTTTTTCAGAAATACGAAAAATGCATTTTGTGGTATGGTTAACAACTAGCCGTAACTAGGGTGTGTCCCTTTAATAATAATTTTGGAAATAAAATGAAATTTAACCTAGTACAAATATTATCACGATCAGAAACACGTTTAATATACAGCTACTAATATTTTATACAGAAAAATCTAATTACAATCGTTAAAAAGTCTTTGTTAGTCGATAACATCTTAAAAAGTGCAGCAAACTCAGGAATGTTCCTTTAAGGAAAGAAAGAAAGACATTTTTATTTAACGACGCACTCAACACATTTTATTTACGGTTATATGGCGTTAGACCACACAGATTTTGAGAGGAAACCCGCTGTCGCCACTATATGGGCTACTCTTTCCGATTAGCAGCAAGGGATCTTTTATTTGCGCTTCCCACAGGCAGGATAGCACAAACCATGGCCTTTGTTGAACCAGTTATGGATCACTGGTCGGTGCAAGTGGTTTACACCTACCCATTGAGCCTTGCGGAGCACTCACTCAGGATTTGGAGTCGGTATCTGGATTAAAAATCCCATGCCTCAACTGGGATCCGAACCCAGTACCTACCAGCCTGTAGACCGATGGCCTAACCACGACGCCACCGAGGCCGGTGTCCCTTTAAGGAGCTATTTGAGTGAGTTTAACTTAATTTGCCGAATTATAGCTCTTTCTGGTACCACACAATTTCGAAAAAGTTACCCTTTTTTATCCAGTTAGAGAATCACCCTGTATTATATTGCGCCGTGCCCTCTTTTTTTTCTCTGTTTTTTTCACTACACCCCCAGTTATGTTAGTCTAGATCCGGCACCGAGATCTGTTGTAATGAGTACTGGTATTTGATTTCGACAGGTGTACCAGAAGCTGAAGTCGTTTCACCCCCACATGAAGGCTTATCTGCGAGACGAAATCCCCGACAGGTGGCACTACAAGCGAGGACGTTACGTGGCGCCAATTACACTGATAGCAGACGTCGGCTGGTTCATACTGACGGTAATCAATGTTGGGGTGGGGTGATGGTGGGGGGGGGGGGGGGGCGCAGGCGCGTGTGTAGGACATTATGCAAGGGTGTAAGAGGTGTCTAGACTGGCGATTTATTTAAAGGGACATTCTTGAGTTTGCTACATTTTTAAAGATGTTTTTGACGACTGTAATTACATTATAAATATTAGTGGCTGTATATTAAACGTGTATCTGGTCGTTCTAATATTTCTACTAGGTTAAATTTCATTTAAATGACATTTTATTTCCTAACAAAGATTTTTTCGTACGTTTGGGCTTCTTACAAATATTAAGACGACCAGAAACACATTGAATATAGAGACACTGATATTCTAAACAAGAAAATATATTTAATATGTAAGCTTAATCATAGAAATATTTTATTAGTCGGAAACACCTTACAATGCAGCAAACTCGGGAATGACCCTTTAAGAGCAGTATAAAGTTAAAATATGACAGAATCAAGAGCTCAGAAGTACGGGAGCGTGTTAGTGCCACCACACATAATAAAATAATTCTATTTACCAACATTATAATGTTACAAGATAGAAGATGAGATGATCGTACATACATTTGTCTCTTGAAAAGTGACCTGGGATGTTTTCGTAATTTTAGGCGCTAGACCGGCCTCGGTGGCGTCGTGGTTAGGCTATCGCTCTACAGGCTGGTAGGTACTGGGTTCGGATCCCAGTTGAGGCATGGGATTTTTAATCCAGATACCGACTCCAAACCCTGAGTGAGTGCTCCGCAAGGCTTAATGGGTAGGTGTAAATCACTTGCACCGACCAGTGATCCATAACTGGTTCAACAAAGGCCATGGTTTGTGCTATCCTGCCTGTGGGAAGCGCAAATAAAAGATCCCTTGAAGCCTGTCGTAAAAGAGTAGCCTATGTGGCGACAGCGGGTTTCCTCTATAAAAAAAACAGTGTCAGAATGACCATATGTTTGACGTCCAATAGCCGATGATAAGATAAAAAATCAATGTGCTCTAGTGGCGTCGTTAAATAAAACAAACTTTACTTTTTAGGTGCTAGGTCAGAAAACAAATTAACTCCTTTCGCTTTTCCAAAGCCGCTATTTCGTAAGCCGCTATTTCTAGCCCGTATTTTTTGTACGTACAAAATTATTGGAAGGTAAAATCAGGTTTAGCCTACCGGTACTTCATTTGATTTCAACTCTTATTTTTGTGCTTATATTCAATTAAGGTTCAAGCACGCTGTCCTGGACACACACCTCGGCTATCTGGGTTGTCTGTACAGAACAGTGGGTTAGTTGTTAGTTGGTTAGTGGTTAGTGTCCTTACCTTAACCGATTGAGCCTTAAGAACTCTCGCTCTGGGTTGGAGCCGGTACCGGGCTACGAACCCTGCACCTACCAGCCTGTAGTCCGATGGCTTAGCCACGACGCCACCGAGGCCGGTTTTAGGCTACTACAAACAGCTTGTTTATACAGACTCTTGATATTCTAATCAAGAACATATATTTAAAATATAATTTTAGTCACCAAAAAGTGTCTAGTAGTCGGAAACATCTTCAATCTAATAAAAATTAGCTCCACTATTACATGTGGATCTAACAGTAGCCCGCTGGAGCTCATGTCCAGTTGACCTTTCATTCGACCAATCAAATTCTTACTTGCAAAATCATGCCAGTGATTTGAAAAGAATTTGAAAACATTCGGGATTATGTCGAGGGTATACGAAATGATTCGAGTGAATTACAAAGTATGCCGGAAACTAATTTCAATATAAAATTTTATATAAAATTCGTTTCAAGACGAAAAAAAAACCGTGATGGTATAGCCATAAAATCTGTTTATACTAGTATACAATCCAGAGTTTATTACGCCACTTTTCCCCGTGTTTTTTAATGTTGAAATAGAACAAGTTCGCCTATTGCATAAATAGTCTCGTCCGATATTTTAAGAATTTGTATGCTCCCGAATAACGTTATAAAAGGCGAAGTGTAATTGGTCGATATTTAAATTGTTATTTATAGATGAAATGTCACATGGACATAGGAGTCCACGCAATGCTGTTAGATCTACTGGTAGACCCAGTAGAGCTAATTTTAATCAGATTTAAACATCTTACAATGAAAACAATCTCAGGACAGTCCCTTTAAACAAACATTCCTTTCCTTTCTTCCAGCCTTACTACCCTCAATATCCTGCCAACTCAGACGGGAGTCCATTTCGTGGTTGGCATGGTTACGACAACATATTCATAGATATGCACGGGATATTCCTAGCCTCTGGTCCATGTAAGTAGCGACTCCGTTAATACTAGTATATATATAGATCTGAGCAGAATCACGTGTTTCAGAAAATATTTTTGTTTGACCAATCAAAACACCGATTACGTAAATCTAATAGCAGCTTAACATATGAGAATGACTTGACGACTAAACGTTAACGTCACCTACGTCACAAAATGCGATTGGCTGATGTCATATTCGCTAAAGAATACGTCTGAATGGAGAGAATACGAAGATTGGTAGTCTGTCATTTCGTGATCATTCGATCATTCATGCATTGATGATTTATTATCCAGTGGCGGATACAGAAAATCCATTTAGTGAGGCCAATGACATGAGGCGGAATGCCAAGGGAACTTTGAGGGAGGTTTGAAGAGGGATCGTAAAAACAATGTAAAATTAATATATAATAAAATTATAACTCACAAAATTTACGGGGGGGGGGGGGGGGGGGGGGGGGGGGGGGGGGGGGGGGCCTGCCCCCCTCCCCCTCCCCAGATCCGCCTCTGTTATCACAATCTTACTTTCCAATATTCGTTTGCTCAAAACGTCCTTATTAAAAAGAAAGAAAAATGAATTATATGTGTTATATTGTCAGCTTTCAAGACAAACCACGTCTCCAATAAACCACGCTTCCATATTGATTTAAGTGTTATATTTCCAGAGCCAAACAATGCTTCCCATATACATTTAAGTGTTATAATAATTATTGTCAAGTTGCTGCTTACAAAACAAGCCACGCCTCCTATATTAATTGTGTTATATTTCAAGCTTTCAAGACAAACCACACCTCCATTAAACCACACCTCCCATATTAATTTAAGTGTTATATGTCCAGCTTTCGAGACAATCCGCGCCTCCATTAAACCACGCCTCCCATATTAATTTAAGTGTTATATTTCCAACTTTCAAGACAAATTACGCCTCTAATAAACCACACCTCCCATATTAATTTAAGTGTTATATTTCCAGCTTTCCAGACAAACCGCGCCTCCATTTAACCACGCCCCCATATTAATTTAAGTGTTATATTTCCAACTTTCAAGACAAATTACGCCTCCAATAAACCACACCTCCCATATTAATTTAAGTGTTATATTTCCAGCTTTCCAGACAAACCGCGCCTCCATTTAACCACGCCCCCCCCCCCCCCCCCCCCCCCCCCTATTAATTTAAGTGTTATATTTCCAACTTTCAAGACAAATTACGCCACCAATAAACCACACCTCCCATATTAATTTAAGTATTATATTTCCAGCTTTTCAGACAAACCGCGCCTCCATTAAACCACGCCTCCCATATTAATTTAAGTGTTATATTTCCCACTTTCAAGACAAATTACGCCTCCAATAAACCACACCTCCCATATTAATTTAAGTGCTATATTTCCAGCTTTCCAGACAAACCGCGCCTCCATTTACCCCCCCCCCCCCCCCCCATATTAATTTAAGTGTTATATTTTCAACTTTCAAGACAAATTACGCCTCCAATAAACTACACCTCCCATATTAATTTAAGTGTTATATTTATCCAACTTTCAAGACAAATGACGCCTCCAATAAACCACACCTCCCATATTAATGTAAGTGCTATATTTCCAGCTTTCCAGACAAACCGTGCCTCCATTTAACCACGCCCCCCCCCCCACCCCCCCCCCCTATTAATTTAAGTGTTATATTTCTCCAACTTTCAAGACAAATTACGCCTCCAATAAACCACACCTCCCATATTAATTTAAGTGCTATATTTCCAGCTTTCCATACAAACCGTGCCTCCATTAAACCACGCCTGCCATATTAATTTAAGTGTTATATTTCCAACTTTCAAGACAAACCACGCCTCCCATATTAATTTAAGTGTTATATTTCCAACTTTCAAGACAAACCACGCCTCCCATTTTAATTTAAGTGTTATATTTTCATCTTTCAAGACAAACCACACCTTCCATATTAATTTAAGTGTTATATTTCCAGCTTTCAAGACAAATCACGCCTCGCGATCTCTCGAAATCACTCAGCTGTATCAGGTGATGTGTAGAATCCTCGACGTCACACCCTCCCCTAACAACGGTTCCTGGAATCTAGTGGAAGACTTTCTAGATTCGTCTTTATCCAGCTGTCTACGAACTGAGAGCTCACTAGCTGCCATTGTGTTCTTCGTATTATCGAGTTTTGTGTTTTCACGTGATTAGTGTAACCAAAGTCATAAAATCATATATAATATAGAATACTAAACGAGCTTGCCTGTCATACCATTTTTATAAAATGAGTGAACAAGTTTGATATCTGAGGAGCGAAAGTTAGTCAGATAAGATACCAACACTGATCACGACTTTCATAAAAATGGTATGACAGGCAAGCTAGTTTAGTATTTTATTTATTACAAACCAACTGCAAACAAGGCGCAACGAAGAAGTAAGCAGATGTCGAGACCTATTACACGTTATTTTTCTGCAAGTTGGGTCAGCAAGTGATTACGTCACGCTCACGTCACACCAATATTACACTAGTTAGATATTGAGTGATTGTTATGACATGAGCAATATATCTTACACTGGTGTATAATAAATCAAGCTTCATTTTATATCCTACTCTATATATTAGAAAAATCCAGTTTGGGCTGCCTACAAATAGCATGTCTATCAGAAACATATTGAATATAGAGACATCGATATTCTACACACACAAAAAAAAAAAAATTCTAATATGTAATTTTAAGCTAGGATCAGACTACCAACTGTCACGACGGTGTTGGCCAACTGGCTGATCTGCCGACTTCTACGACTGTTCAGTTGCTAGTCTGATCACTCTTACAATAAGCTCTTAGCCAAGACCAAAGTCCATCCCATCCTCTTATAATCATGTTTTTAGTCAATAATTTCAGTTTGGTTTGTCGTAAGAAGAAAAGTAAAATTGTTTTGGACTTAACTCCTACGACCAATTACTAGTAGTTATAAATAGTTGTACTATTATTAAGTATTAATAATATTAAAGTTTTAAACCAGCTTGGTAAATACCTCTCTGAATATAACAGGTTAAGAAACACCTTATGATTAATATCAAACCATTATGTATAATTGTCTATTACATTATGTTTGTATTATGTAATCACTGTTATATTGTTTTTGTATCTCATACACTATATGCAGCCGTCGTCTTTTATTTATATTTGTGTTTATATACTGATGAGCTGTAAAGCTCAGTTAATAAAGAATTGAGAATTGAATTGTATTGAATTATAAATCTGAGCGCAACCATCTAAGTCGACATTTTTGGAAATTACAACGCAATTGTCGAGTTGGTCAACTCTCTGTCTCTGTATCTGTGTGTGTGTGTGTGTGTGTGTGTGTGTGTGTGTGTGTCTCTCTCTCTCTCTCTCTCTCTCTCTGTCTCTGTCTCTGTCTCTCCTCTGTCTCTTTGTTTCTCTGTCTGTCTCTTTGTTTCTCTGTCTGTCTCTCCTCTCTGTCTCTCCTCTCTGTCTGTCTTTATCTATGTCTCTGTCTCTCCTCTCTGTCTCACTCTGTCTCTCTCTCTCTCCTGTCTCTCCTCTCTCTGTCTCTCTCTTCTCTCTGTCTCTCCTCTCTGTCTCTGTCTCTCTGTCTGTCTCTGTCTCTCTGCCTCTCTCTCCTCTCTGTCGCTGTCTCTCCTCTGTATCGGTGTCTGTCTCTCCTCTCTGTCTCTCCTCTCTGTCTCTATATCTGTCTCTCCTCTCTGTCTCTGTCTCTCCTCTCTCTATCTCTCTCTGTCTCTCGCTCTGTCTGTCTCTCTCCCCTGTATCTGTCTCTCTCTCTGTCTCTCCTCTCTGTCTCTCTCTCTCTCTGCCTCTGTCTCACCTCTCTGCCTCTGTCTCACCTCTCTGTCGCTGTCTCTCCTCTGTCTCTGTCTCTCCTCTGTCTTTCTCCTCTGTCTCTGTCTCTCCTATCTGTCTCTCCTGTCTCTCTCTCTGTCTCTCTCTCTCTCTGTCTCTCCTCTGTCTTTCTCCTCTCTGTCTCTGTATCTCTCTGTCTGTCTCTCCTCTCTGTCTCTGTCTCTCGCTCTGTCTCTCCTCTCCGTCTCTCTCTCTCGCTATCCGATGATTAATAAACCAATTTGCTCTAGTGGTGTCGTTAAACAAAAGAAAATTTAAATAAGTGTATTATATGTCCCAGACGACATAGTATCAGTTAGTAGCTACACTCCAGGACCCATATTCACAAAATATCGTAAGTCTAGTTTTACATGTAAACGTAAATCTACGATTGAAGAGCTATTCACGAAACAACGAAAAACGTAAGTTACGTGTAAAGTTGGACGTACATATAAGAGTGCCTCAGGTTGCAACTAACGCTGCTCGTAAGTTGTGTACATATAATAAATCAAGCACGATCACCGTTATTTACTATTATTTACGGAAACGAGCAGTATTTCCAATAAATGAAGCAGTTTGCGATGGCGAACGCCCACGGATTGAATATATTTTTGTTCGTGATCGAACGAATGTTTTCGACTCGGCCAATTTCTCCTGAGTTATCTTTTCCTTTTTAAGAAATGTCCTCAAGTTCGTACCAAAACGCGAATACCCACCAATACCAAAATGCCATGGTTCACTGTTCGCAGTGTTATTGTTAGCAGACGACAAACAAAATTGCGTTTTGCGCATTTGTTATTTACCCGGTAGCCATCGTTTCTAATGTGTTTTTATTAATTACTCCAGTGAGAGTGTTAAATCGTAGATTTACGTCCAACTAAGTTACGTTTACATTTACGACCATCTTTGAGAATAAGGTGCTTCTTGCACGTAAACGTAAATCTACGGCAGACGTAAGTGCTAGTCGTAGACGTAAATTTACACTTTTTTTGTGAATATGGGTCCTGGAATACTCCGCTTTAACTATATGAAGAGGTCCCGCCTTTTCATTCCCTTTTCATAAATGCTAGTCTCAGACCCCAGACTACCAACTGTCACGACGCAGTTTGCCAACTCGCCGATATCTCGACTTCTACGACTGTCCAGTTGCTAGTCTGAGCGCTCTTACAACTCGATTCTCGTCGTATACAACTCCTACAACCGATTAGTTGTTAATATGAGCGCATCCATGGTTACGCTAGGATCAGAGTACCAACTGCCAACAGATATTTTGTCAACTCGACGTCAATTTTCCAAACTCCCGCCTAACGACGGGTGTGCTCAGATTAACAACTAATGGGTTATACGACGATAATCCAGTTGTAAGAGCGCTCAGACTAGCAACTGAACAGTCGTAGAAATACTGGAATACTGGAACACTGTATATATATATATATATATATATATATATATATATATATATATATATATATAGATATATATATATATATGTATATATATTTATATGCACATACATATTACATACATACATACATACATATTACATACACACATACATATCTATATCTATATCTATCTATCTATCTATCTATCTATATATATTATGATCAAATTGTGTAGCACAGAGAAATTGATCACGCAAACATTATCACAGCAAAGAAAGAACTAAAGCCTAGGGGTTAACACGATGGTTCAGTCCCCCCTCTCCTAGAGAGAGCAGGTCCCCGTTTTTTTTTTTATAGTTCTTTTTCAATAATTGGAAAAATTACCACGCAACCGTTCAGTTTCTGTCACGCCCACTCCTGTAATGCTGCGCTTTATTTATGTATGTATGTAATATGTATGTATGTATGTAAATATGTATGTGCATATAAATATATATATATATATATATATATATATACACACACACACACACACACACACACACACACACACACACACAGTAAACTCTCTATATGTCAAACTCCGTTTTCTCAAACGTCATGCTATCTCAAAGCAAGAAGTGGGTCCGAACCGTTTCTCCATATAAACACGTAGGAGTTTGTATGCTTATCTCAAACTTTGACATAAATATACACACGTTATGTCAAATGACTTATGTTGTCCCATATGACATATTTACTATATATTTTGTATATTTTTGTCGAAGTTGAAAACGTATTTTCCATAAATTAAAATAATTATTATTTAATAAAATTATTTCGATAAATGCAGTAAACCAAGCCAAGGGCCTCCTTTTAATTTATTATGTTTGTGTTCGATCATTAGAGGCCAGTGGATCAACTTGTTGTTATTGCCAAGTGTGCATAATTAGTATTTATTTAATCCGGTCGCTTGAAAGTGGTGGCCTATGAAACCGCAGCAGTTATCAAAAGCGGGTAACAATAAAAGTGGGATTGGGTATATAAAGGTATTGGATTAGGTGTTCTTAATATGAGTGGTTTTAACTTGTTATTTTAAGTCCAAATTTTAAAATAAAAATATAAGCGTGTACACTTGTTATGCATTCATCTTGCAATATATTTTGTTTTATCTAAAGCCAAGGATAATAATTTGCCAATTGATTGCAAGCTTAAACTATTTGATTCAATGGTCCTCCCAATACTTTTATATGGCTGTGAAATCTGGGGATACGAAAATGTGGACATAATAGAAAATATTCATATAAATTTTCTTAGACGATTATTGCCAGTAAAAAAAGGTACGCCTATTTTAATGTTATATGGGGAACTTGGTAGAACGCCACTAAAACTATTATCCTGTTCAATTATTTAGACCCAAAGTTTTTTGCAAATGTTACGTTTATTTCCTATTCGATATTTGTTTTCTTTGCATTTACATGAAAACAAACCCAAACCCCGACAGGTGTTATATATAAATCATCATATAAAATGCACGAAGTTGACTTAATTCCACTTTTTAAAAATCTCTGTGTCTTTTGAATGCACGTTATTTCTCCAATAAACCGGCCTCGGTGGCGTCGTGGCAGGCCATCGGTCTACAGGCTGGTAGGTACTGGGTTCGGATCCCAGTCGAGGCATGGGATTTTTAATCGAGATACCGACTCCAAACCCTGAGTGAGTGCTCCGCAAGGCTCAATGGGTAGGTGTAAACCACTTGCACCGACCAGTGATCCATAACTGGTTCAACAAAGGCCATGGTTTGTGCTATCCTGCCTGTGGGAAGCGCAAATAAAAGATCCCTTGCTGCCTGTCGTAAAAAGAGTAGCCTATGTGGCGACAGCGGGTTTCCTCTAAAAACAGTGTCAGAATGACCATATGTTTGACGTCCAATAGCCGATGATAAGATAAAAAATCAATGTGCTCTAGCGGCGTCGTTAAATAAAACAAAACTTTACTTTCTCCAATAAATAACTACGGTCATTTGCATATCAAAAGCATCATTCTATAGTGCGTTTCAAACTAATGTTCGGTTCTATCGTCCTATCCGCACAAATCGTAGTATGACCTATATTTAAGAAAATATCTGTAAACATGAAGCAGGCGCGGATTCAGGTGGGGAGTTCAAGTGACAAAACCTCAGTTTGCAAAAAAAATATGTATCAAATATTATAATTATATTGTGGAATACACAAGCGCGCGCTGAAGGGAGAGAGAGAGAGAGAGAGAGAGAGAGAGAGAGAGAGAGAGAGAGAGAGAGAGAGAGAGAGAGAGAGAGAGAGAGAGAGAGAGAGAGAGAGAGACGTCATTTATGTAACGACGCACTCAACATATTTTAATCTGTGGTTATATGGTTATAGGGAGAGAGAGAGAGAGAAGAATATGGTATGCATGCGATTGGTGGAGGTGTGACCCTCTGCACAACCCCAACCCCACTTAAGGCTTTTTTTGTATATGGAGCGGGACGTAGCTCAGAGGTAAAGCGTTAACTCATGGTAGGTCGACTGATCGATTCCACATGGTGGACCCATTGGGTTGTGTCTAGTTCCAGCCTGTGCACCACAACTGATGTATAAAGGCTGTGGTATGTGCTATCCTGTCTATGGGATGGTGTATATAAAACGTCCCTTATTGCTTATCAAAATTGCTTATCGGAAACAGTGGCCCATGTGGCGGTAGCGAGTTTCTTTCTCACTGTCATAATGCTCCTTAACCGTTTTGTGTGTGTGGTTAAATAAACATTTCTCTCGTATGTATGTATAGTCTATATGCATTTCTAGTCGATTAGTTTATAGGTTGTTAGGTTGTTTGATAGTGAATGATATGGAAATAAATAGTTTTTGGTGTTAAAGAGTTCATGCATACATTAAAGTAATACTCCTGATGGGTATGGAGAAATAACTTAATCAGTCGACGAACTCATTTCTTCATCACTATCTTCGTTAAGGGGGACTATCACAGGGGGTATTTTATTTCTTATAAAACTATTTTGTTTTCTAAAATCTTCTTCGATCTTTATTACATGTTTAACTGCGTCAGAGAAGTGTGTAGGTGTTACAGAGTTCAATGCATGTGCAAGTTCTCTCCGCACCGTGGTCATTTTACCATCATTATGACGAGCTATGTGCCCTTTGACTTGACTCCAGATCAGTTCTATCGGATTGAGTTCAGAATGTCTTGGCGGCAGTCTTAGACACAAGTGCCCATGGCGTTCAGCAATATCATCAGTTACAAATTGCTTTGCACATTTGTTACTTTTCACAATTTCATAAAGAACTGGCTTTGTCATGTTACTCTCAAAAGGTATATTTTTGTTTCGTAGCCACGACTGAATTTCTTCCTTTTTAGCGTTTAGTGCAGGACATCGTGTAATCTCAGTTAATTTGTTGTGGTAGCTTGCGTTATCCATGACGATAACAGAAGGTTCTGGTAGAGAAGGCATAAGTTGTTCTTCAAACCATTTGATGAAATTGTCATGATTCATCTCACCATGATAGTCTCCGTCTGTTTTTTTAGCCTCAAATATCAATTCACAGCCATCTATCAATCCATATTTATCACAGCCAGCAAGTCTTTTTCCCTTTCCAGTCACCGAACAGAGTTTAGGAACTCGATCAGCAGCGTCTGATTTCGGCAGGTGATTGGCGGTACTTGTGCCCGGGTGGATATCTGTCCAGTGGTGGGATGTTGTGTGGTTGACATTCATCCAGGTCTCATCTTGATACACTATTAAATACCCCTGTTCTCGTAAACTGGATATTTCATGGAGATAGGACAGTCTCCTGTCTGATATATCGGCGTCCTCAAAAATCACTTTTCCGGTTGTAGACATATGTTGGTATTTAAAATCGAGGTCATGGAGTGTTCTTCGTAAAGTTGATATGGATATGTTGATTCCACATTCCTCCCTTAAAGCCACGTTAATCTTATGTAATGTAGGTAATTCGCCCTCTCTATAAAATCTGTATACTCGTCGTCTAATAACATCTTTATCAAATAAATCGATGAGTTTTCGGTCGCGTTTTTTAACAGTGATTTCTGTGCTTGGATTCGTAGAGCTTAGATTTTTCACAGTTCTTTTTACTGTTGAAACCGAAACTTTAAGTGCAGCGGCAACTCGATCGACAATTCCATAAGAAGCTTACCTAGGTCTACCGCGCTGATATTCATCTTCAAAATAATCGAAAACGTTCTTAATAAACGATTTTACATCAACTGAAGTGTTTTTCGATTTACCCATATTTTTCCTCAAATAACAATAACAAGAATGTCGACTAATACATTTTCAATGAATTTATATACCCTACCTAACTTGTATTTTACGTGGTTTACACATTGCTACAATAGCACGTGCAGTCATAGATCGAAATAATGATGTTATTGACCAAACAATGCTATAGTATTTTGAACATTCAGGGCTGTGTCTGCGGGATGAAAAAGTGGTTGAACCCATACGAGTCCGAACAATATCCCTTTGGTTTTTCGCATTACAAATGTAACACCCCACCCCTAAACACTAGCCCCTAGCACTACCCTAAATACTATATATATATATATATATATATATATATATATATATATATATATATATATATATTATATATATTATATATATATACGTATGAGTTCCCAATTTAGAGGCAAATTAAATAACATTTTTATTATTATTTGATGTTGGTGGGCTTTGACATTTTATCCCCCCCCCCCCCCCCGGTCTTCTGGGTCCGGCCCTGCATTAAATTTATTTATAAATGTGGAAAGCACATTCCTGCGGTGTGTGAGGTGATTTGTGTTTATTACTGTGCTACACCTCAGTTGTGTTAGGTTAGGTATGGTATGCTAATATATAATTGATATAATAAAATAAAAATACATAATACATTAGCTAAATTTATTAAATATAATGCACCTACAAGAAAGGGTTACATGTTTTGTTTGTTTACATCTATGTTTAACGGAAAGATTAGACAATGCTGTTACACACTGCAAAACAATAATAACCTTGATTTAGTGAAACAAGCTATAATGGCCTTCACGTAGCCTCAGATCCCAATGTTTTGATATGCAAATGACCGTAGTTATTTATAGGAGAAATAGGAGATTTTTAAAAAGTGGAATTAAGTCAACTTCGTGCATTTTATATGATGATTTGTATATAACACCTGTTGGGGTTTGGGTTTGTTTTCGTGTAAATGCAAAGAAAACAAATATCGAATAGGAAATAAACATAACATTTGCAAAATACTTTGGGTCTAAATAATTGAACAGGATAATAGTTATAGATCAAAGAATTATAGGATTCTGGGCACGTATAGTTAAAGGTAAATCTACAAAAATCACTAATTTAATTCTTAATGATATGATAAAAGACTATTGAAAACGGGCACAGCTATAACTGGCTAAAAAAATTAATACACCTGTTAAATAACCTAGGCATGACCGATATTTATATATCGAAACATTTCCCATCCGTAAAAATACTAACTGAGCATGTTAAACGAAGGCAATTTGACCAGTACCTACAAACATGGCATAACAACATCGAGTTTACATCCAAAGGCAAAACATATTCTATTTTTAAACAAACTTTAAATTTGGAAAAATACTTTATTAAATTACCTAAAAAATTGTGGACCAACCTGAAATTCAGAACATGTAATCATTATTTACCCATAGAAACAGGACGCTGGAATAGCATACCAGTGGAAAACAGATTATGTGCATTGTGCGAAGAAAATGATATTGGAGATGAATATCACTACTTATTTAAATGTAATTATTTTATGAATACACGCAAAAGGTTTATAAAGCCATATTATTATTAAAAAAACTAGCACTCTTAAATTCAAAGAACTATTTAATTGTAATAGAATAAGCACTCTCCGTAAATTGTCAAAATTAATCTCTGAAATTATAAGTAAATTTAGTAAACCATAGATAAACATCTTCAATATCATTTTATACTTTTAAAAGTACTGACTAACAAAAATTGATTTGCTTTATTTAAATGTTCTGTCACCATGTGTCTTCTTTTTTAAAATGTGTATATAGCTACTTTGAATTATGTCTGTATATATTCTATGAAGAACTCCTGTTGCCATCTTGTCACTGTAAATAACTATTGTAAAATATGTCCTCATATGCTGTCGTTTGACGACCTGAGTGAATCTAAATAAAGTTTGCAATATGTCGGATAATGAACGCTGCGAGCAATCCAGTGAAGGGCCTAGTCTGATCCCGGTGTGTGTGTGGGGGGGGGGGGGGGGGGGGGGTAGCTGGATCCAGTGCTTTAACTCTGACACGCAAGAGAAAGTTAACAGTACATTCTTTTGAAAAGAAACACGAGGCAATCAAGGTAGATATGAGTGACTGAAAAAAACCCGCTAGAAAATGTCCTAGACGTTTTTGAACCAGATCAGATATACAACGCCGACGAAACTGCGATATTTTATCGCATCATGCCAGAACGCACACTGGAGTTCAAAGGTGTGAATTGTCTTGGTGGCAAAAAGAGCAAGGAACAATTAACAACCCTCGTTTGCAGTAACCGGACCAGAACCGATAAGTTGCCGCTACTGATAATTGGGAAGTCAAGGTGTTTTAAACATGTGAAATCCTTGCCATGCGAGTATCGAAATAGCACAACTGCCTGGATGACGTCGGCCATGTTTACTGATTGAAAGAAAAAAATAGCACTCATTGTTGACAACTGCTCCGCTCATCCCCACGTGAAAGGTCTGCATTGTATTAAACTGATTTTTCTTCCACAAAACACTACTTCAAAGACCCAACCAATGGACCAAGGTGTGATTTATAATCTGAAAATCCACTATCGGAATTTGGTGTTAGATTTGCGGTTCCATGATAATTTAGATGTTTAGTTATCTCAAATGTAACGATATCTCAAATTAACCGGCTGGCACCAGCAACTTTTACATATAGAGAGTTTAGGGTACATATATATATATATATATATATACTCCTCCAAAAATGTTAAGGATCATATATTAAATATATAATATTTTCATATATAAAGATGAAAAGTGTTAGTTTTAGTTTCACGAGTAAAAATGTGCGCACCTGGGCCTTGAATTGGCTTGGGTGAAAATCAGAGTGAAAACGCAGTTTTGAAATCGCAAATTGAAAGCTATGGTGAAATTGAATGTCGTCAGTTTGAGATTACACATCGTTTAATGTTAAAGTTCAGTTACAATGCCACCACGACTCCATTTGACAATTGAAGAGCGAGGCAGAGCAATCGGAATGCTTGAAAGTGGTCAAAGTCAAAGACAGGTGGCTAGAACATTTGCAGTATCACAAAGTGTTATTTCCAGATTGCAAACACGTTACAGCAATACTGGACAATTGCGTGATAGACCCAGGAGTGGAAGACCACGAGCTACAACACAGCGTCAAGACAGATATATGGTGACATTGGCTCGTCGAAATCATTTTGATGATGCTGCAAACCTGAATAGACAATTCTACCAGGCCAGTGTGTGACAGAGGTGGTTGAGAGATAAAGTGAGGGATCGAGAGAGAGGAGGGAGGGCTAGAGTGAGTGACCAAGAGTCGGACAGAGAGAGAGAGAGAGAGAGAGAGAGAGAGAGAGAGAGAGAGAGAGAGAGAGAGAGAGAGAGAGAGAGAGAGAGAGAGAGAGAGAGAGACCTTCATAATTGCACATTCATCTATGCCAGCCGCGTGTACAGTCCAAGGAAATTTTGGCGATTAAATGTTTTAGGGGGTCGGGTCATTCACCCGCGAAAAATACATTAAGAAAGTGTTCTTCAGCAGGTTTTTTTTAAATTAAGATAATGAGAACGATAGGCGAACATTTTATACGTCCGATCATTATTAATCCCCTACCGGTCCAACCGGAAGGGATTATATCTTTCATCTCCGTCCGTCTGTATGTCTGTCTGTCTGTCTGTATGTATGTGTCTGTGTATGTGTCCTTCTGTCTGTCCGTCCGTCTGTTCCACATATGGTTTCCCGATGTTATTTTCACAATGGAGCTGAACTTATGTGTATAGCTTTATCATGTATTGTTACAGATCAAGTTTGACTTTCATGGTGATTTATCCAATTTTCTCAGAGTTATGGCCCTTGAATGTAGGATATACGAAACCTTTTGGGGTCTGGTAGGGGACGTGTATTGATTTAGGAGAATGCTTGGTTATTTCTTCTTTTAATTTGTTTCTTTTTGTAACTTTTACAATTCATAATTAAGTAAGTAATGTTTAAGGTTTTTTAATGCCTATGTTTGACAGATGTCGAACGACTGGGAAGGAAGCAATAGTTGCCACCAATCCTGCTCATCCTGAAGCCGACAAAACGATCGTCGAGGTCAAACTGCGTCTGTTCCTTTTTAACTCCGGCCCTTCTCTGAAGCTCACTTTCACGTTCAAGACGTGTCTTACTGGAAACACGCTGGATTGTGCTGCTGGGGTAGGAACTTTTTATGATAATTAAAGAGACATTCCTAAGTTTGCGGCACTTTTTAAGATGTTATAGACTAACAGACGTTTTAACGATTTTAATTACATATCAAATATATTTTTCTGCATAACATATTAGTGGCTCTATATTAAATGTGTTTCTGATCGTTCTAATATTTGTACTAGGTTAAATTGCATCTTATTTCCTAAAATATTGGGGGGGGGGGGGGGGGGGTGGGGGGGTGGGAGGGGTGTACGTACAAAATTATTTGAAGACAAAATCCAGTTTGGGCTTCATACAAATATTAAGACGATCAGAAACACAATGAATATACAAACACTGATATTCTAAACAAGAAAAATATATTTAATATGTAAGTTTAATCGTAGAAATATTTTATTAGTTGGAAACATCGTACAATGCAGCAAACTCAGGAATGTCCCTTTAAGGCTTGTTTGTGTGTTCGTTTAACGACACCACTATAGCACATTGATTTATTAATCATCGGCTATTTAATGTCAAATAGTTGGTAATTTTGACATATTATAGTCTCAGATCAGAAAGGAAACCCGTTTATATTTTTCCATTAGTAGCAACGGATCTTTTATATGCACCATCCCACTTACAGTGACAGGATAGCACATAGCACGGTGTTTGATATACAGTCGTGGTGCACTGGCTGAAACGAGAAATGGCCCAATGTAGATCGATCCCAGACAGACTGCGCATCAGACGAGCGTTTTACCACTGGCCTACGTTCCGCATGATTGTATATAGTGATACACATCCAGGTAGCACTATACCAATTAATTTCCGGCTGGGTCGAAGTTTGAGGTGCACCAAACTTTTGACAGAGATGAGCACACACATCTGACAGTAAATATCTTCAGGAGTATTATTATTATTTTTTTTTTTTCTTTCAAATATGACATATTGCATTTGTACAAAACTGTCCAAAATACATGTGCCTTGTGAGGTGTACATTATATTAGGTTGCACTGTAGAAACAACAGTTTCAGTGAAGTTGTCAGTTTATGTTAGAAGACACCAGATCCTGGTTGTTATAAAAAAACATGATTCGCCACCTTTTGAAACATGTATGTTATCAGTATAGGTAGCACTATACTAATTAGTTTCTGGCTGGGTCGAAGTTCGAGGTGCACCAAACTTTTGATAGAGAAGTTAACACCACAAGTCCTGTGTTTGGTTATCAATGTGAGTGTGTTGGTTGTAAAAAAATTTAGTTTCATCTGGGCTAAAAATGTATACAATTTTAATTCATCTAGTACCACTGTGTCAAGTAGCCTTGTGCTTGGAACATGTATGGGGTACATGTAAAAAAAAAAGTAATAAAATGTTGTGCGAAACTAGGGGTGTTGTAAAAACATCTGGTTATACCAAAAATGAGCCATGAAAGGTACCATTTTCTGCAGTTAATACTTTGAGGTAGGGGTTGTAGAAGGCCTACTGATATTTATGGGTCATAGTTTGGTTGATATATTGCATATAGTGTTTTTAAACACAAACGTTAACATGGTCGCCTATGGGATTTGAATTGGTATAGTCCAACCATTATAAATTCAGTGTTGAATAAAAATTATTGTGTCGAAACGTGTGATAGCGATCCCGATGATGAATCTACTCCCACAGCTGAAATCCCACCCACAATGGATGAAGTGAAACAGTGTTGCCCAACCTTTTCAATGTTTCTTGAATCATGTACTACGACAACCAATGAACACTTGCAGGCGAAATGCAAAACGTACAACGCTTACATACTTTTTCCGGAAAAACTTAACAATTAAACTTTTGTATTAACCGATGTGACCTAGTAAAACTGCTTCCGCTCTGATGAATCCGCATAAATGTATGTGTATTTTTAACATCTACAGACAATAGTTTTTTCAAGGGTAAAACCAGAAGGATTTATTAAACTTCAAATCTAGCAAAACATCTAGTGTGCATGCACACATACATCATATGTCAAATATATATATATATATATATATATATATATATATATATATATATATATATATATATATATACACATATATAGGTAAATTTATTATTGGTCAATTGATCTTTCAGTTTGGGAGAGGCATGCAGCCATATTGCTGCAGTCCTTTTCAAGATAGAAGCAGGTGTTAAACTTGGTTTCAGCAAGCAATCACGGACAAGCACAGCCTGTGTTTGGAACAGATTGTATAGAAAAGAGGTATGTATGTTATGTTATATTTACTAGCAGCTGATTAAATGTCTCAGTAATAAATGTATAACACTGCAATAGTTAATATAAAATACTTTATTTACATATATATATATTTGACCAGTACAAGTTGTATCACAGGTGTTAACAATGCATATCATTATACTTTGCATAATGTAATATTGATTAATATAAAGCTATTCATAAAAATATATAGATGGTGAACATTTACTGGTTGGTACATTTTCTTGTAAATAACTATATTTTTAATATGTGTAGATTACACCACAGCCTTTAAGAGAAATCAACTTCACTAGACACAAAAAAGGCAGCGTAAAAAGAAAGCGAACAACTCCACAGATTGAAGTTGAACCAGTGGACGAGAGAGCAGCTCTGAGGCAGCTGAAACAGATATTCCCAAAGGCGTGTGTTCTCACCAAAAATGATTCAGATACAGACACTGGATCTGAAGACGAAAAAATTCCACAAGTAAGTTCCTATTCCTATATGTAAATGTCTTTGAAGTATTAGTCAATAGGTTATAATTCTGCAGCCAGAAAGAATGGATGTGTTTGGAGATGAAGGCAGAAAGCAGCATCAACATACAGTAGGTTATAATGTACACGTAATGTACAGACAGGATAGCATATACCACAGCCTGTGGTATGCCAGTCATGGTGTACTAGCTGGGACGAGAAATAGCCCTATGTAATGATGAGTTTCATTTTAATAACAAAGTACCTTCAAATTGTTTAGTTTCTGATTTACCATTAATGCTATAGTTATTTATGTCAAAATGCATTACCAAGCTTAGTAAATAAAAATAATATATATATATATATATATATATATATATATATATATATATATATATATACACACACACACGTGTGTGTGTTGGCAGGACTAGCTCTGAGTTATCAGAAAATTTCGCCAAATTATCTAAAAAATGCAAAACCTAGAGCTATTTTCCAACAAAATATAAATTATAACAATATTTTTTCGAAAAATAAAAATAAAATTCGCATTTGGCAATTGGCAGAGCTAGTCCTGGTTGGTCGGTCTCTCAGTCTCTATATAGATATATATGTGTGTGTGTGTAGTTGTTAAATTGCTATTACCAATGTTGTTAATTATCATTTCAGTTTAATGCAAGCATTATTATTTATACCATCTCCTTTTTTTCAGTTGCTTACTAGATTCCACGAGGTGGAATATTTGATTCTCACACCGGAGGACTTGCAAAACAAGTGTGAAGGGTTTATCAAAGATTTTAAGCCAACGCAACAACAAATTGACAACCTGGAGAAAATGACATGGTCACAAGCAAACAGTGCTTTATGGCATCGTCACAGAGAGGGAAGAATAACAGCCACAGTTGCCCACAATATTAAGACAAGACGCGAGACAACACCAACAGAAGGGCTACTCAGCCGAATCATGAAGTATAAACAAACTGACATTTCGAAGATGGATGCAGTCAGTTTTGGCCTGAGAAATGAACCAAAAGCGAAAATGCTGTACTATGAAATTATGAAAAGGAATCATGACCAGTTTCAATTAAAGGACAGTGGTCTGGTCATCGATGCCACATGCCCCATATTTGCTGCATCCCCAGATGGAGTTAGGACCTGTCTTTGCCATGGCATAGGCCTACTGGAAGTAAAATGCTCTTACAAGCACAAGGACATAGAAATCGGTAAAATATCCGAAATAGACGGAGATTTTTATCTTGATTCTAACCTCGACCTGAAGTTGAATCACAGACACTATACACAAGTACAATTCCAGATGTATGTGACTAAATTATTTTTCTGCGATTTCGTAGTTTACACTACAAAAGGCATTGCGGTTAAAACTGTAAACTATAACCCAGACTTTGTGAAATCTTTAATTGAAAAATGTAGTGACTTTGCATTTCACACTGTTGTGCCAGAAATATTGTGCCACAAGCTACAAGAAAAAGATAATGTTGCTATTTGTACATGTAAGAGGCCACGATTTGGGAAAGTGCAGAAGTGCTCAAGGGAAGTGTGCAAGATTAAATACTTCCATTTCAGTTGTGGTGGTCTTGGCAGAAAACCAAGGGAGTCATGGATGTGTGAGGCATGTTCTAAATGTTGAAACTTGAACATATCATATGGACATACCCACAGAATTATGGGACTTCTATTATCATTATAACTATATTTTATTGCAATCAGATGTAAATAAAACTGAATTAATTACTTTGTAAATAGCAAATATCATGACTGTTCAAATGTTAATTGCTTAGTTTACAAGCTTCGGCATCAGGTTTGTCAGTGCACCACAGATTGTTAAGATATCATCAGCATGTTTTGACAATGATATTGGCATAATGTTTTTTACAATTTGATAATTTTGTATCCTTTCTATTGCCCTTTCAACATGGATTCTGGCTCTAGATAAACGCCTGGAACATTCGATTTCTCGCTGAGAAAGCTGTTTCTTGCCTCTTGTGAACGGTGGAATTGCCAGAGATGCACCATGTACTGCAAGTTCTTACTCAATAAGGAAACCTCTATCTGCTAGGACTAAGTCTCCATATTCCAGTTTGTTATAAAACCCAGATTTTTCAGTAATTTCTTTGCCGCTAACTCTCCCACCCCAGCATTCAGACAAGAAACTAACAGAACCATATGGTGTAATACCAATTAAAAACTTAAGGGTATTATGTTGTTTATAGTTACTCCATGTTTTGGCCCTAGCATCTAGATTTGATGGTCTCTGAAGAAATATTTCTGCGCAATCAATGACAACTCTGCACTTCTTATAGTTTCTTTTGAAGGCTTTAGGCAAGTTTTTCAGTATTGTATTTTATCTGGCCACTGTATAAGAAATTTTAGTTTCTTGGCAAAAATTGGTAAACACTGACCTAAAATCTTTGATACTTGTGTTGGGCATATGTTGAACCGCAATGCTAAGTCTCGGTTTGTCAAGTTCAACCTCAGCTTCATTAATACCAACAACAGCTGGTCACCAGGACTTACATTTCCTATTCTCTTAATACATAAACTTACAAGAGATAAAACCCACATGAACACTGCCACTGAGCACAGGCCAGTTAAAGCTGATATTTTGGCATTATCCAAATTACTAAACGTAAACTTCTTCTTTTGAATTTCATCTTTAAGTTCTCCGTTGTGGTCTAGTACTCGCTGATACTCTGTTTGTAACTGAGAATATTTTCTTTGTAGTTCAAAAAACTCATCTTGCAGTGGACTTGGTTCCTCAGGGATTGGGTCAGTACCTATTAAGTAAAAATAATTGCTGTGAGTATTAATGCAAAATTAATAGCAACAGTTGAAATAACTTGGATGTTGTAATGTAAATATTAATATATATTTATGTTGGTTTTGTGTTTATAAATATACAGCTGTCATTATATTTGTATCAAAAATTTGTATTCCATAATAATATATTTTAATTTCCTATTGATACATATCTGACACATATAATATAGCACATTATTAAAAGCAATATATATTGATATAAAAATACACTTATACAAACAATACTTAAAACCAAAATACATTTTTAGATAACATCCTGTACAAAAGAAGTATAAACAGCAAACATTTGAGGAAAGTAATTGTTCTATAAAAGTTTGTTTTTGTACAGTCATGCCATGTTGATTATATTGTATTTTTTTTTTCAAAATGCTGGGAGAGACCTTAGCATATTGGCTGATCCCAAAACCATTAATTTTATGATAATGAAATATATTTGAAAAAAAGAAAGCGATTTGTTTGTTTTTACTGAAATAAAAAGAAAGCTTGCTAGCCAAGTTAAAAATAATTTTAAGTATGAAATACATGTCACCTGTATCTGTAAATGTTGTTTTACATATGTTATGGGTTAGGTCCATAAGAATGTTAGCAACATCATTTCTATTCTGTTCCTGTTGTATTTCCTGATCTAGAGTTTGTAACACCTCTCTACGTTGTTTTACTCTGTGGTATCTGCTAACTGTATTAGGTGTGCTCTCTCGAACCGGCAAAAAGATGAAAATGCTTGGCACATAATCCGGATGATCACCATCATCTACAGGTCTTCCTGTAAACAATAATGAACTTTAGTATTGTACAGTAATTATTAAATTGGTATGTCAGTTTTATAATTGTTTGGAGGGAATCTCGTATTGCACTGCACTAACAAAATCTCCTTTATTACTTGACTCCATCAACTTGCCCATTACAAACAACCCCCCTCCCCTACCCACAGATATGTTATATAATTTATCTTGTGAGCCATTTCAAAATACATTTTACTCAGTGTTGCATTAAACTCAACAAACTACAAGGTATTTATTTCTGAGCCCACGGTTTTCTACATCGCACACAAAAATAGGGTGGGTTTTTTTCTTCAAAAAACATTTTTACTCTTAAATCTTACCTCAGAAAAAACTGACATTATTTACAAACAACTGAGATAATAAACCATCAATGTAAAAGATAAAAATATATTTCGTCGTAAAACTGACCTGTGATAAAATGTTTACTGCACACGTGGTCGTGTTCTGCCGGTTCCCATGTTTTAGTTTTGTCTTCAATGCAGGTGCGTTTCATTGCCACTTTCCATCGATTCCTACGATCAGTACTTCTTGGAAATCGATAAAAACCGATACCAGACTGCTTCATAAAACGATTAGTGCACCCTGGGGCACAGCAACTAGTTGGCATTGTTATTATAAACAGCACTTAAAAGTTCAAAACATGTATCGCTCTACTGATTTCACTCAATCCTCTTTTGTAGATATAGATATACATATAGATATATATATATATATATATATATATATATATATATATATAGAGAGAGAGAGAGAGAGAGAGAGAGAGAGAGAGAGAGAGAGAGAGAGAGAGAGAGAGAGGGAGGGATGGAGAGAGAGAGAGAGAGACATAGGGAGAGACAGTGAGTGAAGGTGAGAGAGACAGAGTGAGTGAGTGGTGAGAGAGAGAGAGAGAGAGAGAGAGAGAGAGAGAGAGAGAGAGAGAGAGAGAGAGAAGAAATGTTTTATTTAACGATGCACTCAACACATTTTTATTTACGGTTATATGGCGTCAGACATATGGTTAAGGACCACACAGATTTTGAGAAGAAACCCGCTGTAGCCACTTCATGGGCTACTCTTTCCGATTAGCAGCAAGGGATCTTTTATTTGCTCTTCCCACAGGCAGGATAGCACAAACCATGGCCTTTGTTGAAATCAGGGTTTGGAGTCGGTATCTGGATTAAAAAACCCATGCCTCGACTGGGATCCGAACCCAGTACCTACCAGCCTGTTGACCGATGGCCTAACCACGACGCCGAAGCCGGTAGAGAGAGAGAGAGAGAGAGAGAGAGAGAGAGAGAGAGAGAGAGAGAGAGAGAGAGAGAGAGAGAGAGAGAGAGAGAGAGAGAGAAAGAGAGACAGTCTAGCGCGCACTCATCGACTTATACACCTAGAAACTTCAACAGGACCTGACCGCCGTGCTCTAGATTGCATAAAATCCTATGCGCCTGATCATCTACCAACACCGACGGGATTTTCACCAGCCTCACGTGATCCTCACGTGTTCTAAAAGTAATCAAAGTTATTTATGTTCTTTCTCGTAATGCTAGACACTTTTTTCTCTCATCCTCAGGTATATGGAACAGAGCTATCCCATGAAAGAAAGCCATGTTACATAAGAAATTTCTATCTTACATGGGATATCACGCGCTTGCGTTTAAGATGACGTCGGTGGTAATATATGACGTCATATTAATGTGAGGCGGTGACGTGAGGCCATTAGACAGTTTTAAATTAATATTTTGTTATGAAAACCTTCATTTTAAAAGTTATCTTGTTAATTTGTAGTGTTAAATATTATTTAAATGTGTTAAATAAATATTATTTAACACATGAAACAAACACGGTAAATACGATTGTGCAGTTTATTTATGATAAAATGGTCAAATAAAAAGGTTAATTGTTCAGCCATCTTTGTCTGTTCGTGTAAAATAATAGTTTATTTACCGAATGAATGAGATAAAAAGACTCCATCATATGTGGTCATATGGGATAGAAAAAGTACACCCTCGGTGGTGAAAATATCGACCATGGAACTCGGCAAGCCTCGTCCCAGACCGACATTTTCACCACCTCGGGTGTATTTTTTCTATCCCACATGACCACATATGATGGAGTCTTATAATATTCTTTCTTGTTCTGTTGTGTGTGTTCATGGAGAAATGTCTGCGAGCATGACTAGGAACTGTTCATGATGGATCCAACAGTTGCTGAGTTTATTGACCCACATCCAGGAATTCAGCAGACAGACAGATAGCGCGGGGTGTTACGTTTCCACGTGATTAACGCTGCAAGTGCAGACGCATTGCGGTTCCCTGACAACAAATACATTTCCACTGTTGATAATGTTAACAGGTTCTAATAGAACTGATTTAAACAGCTGGTCAAGAATAAAAAAAAGTCTTCTTTTTTTGTTTAAGGACAGCACTAGAGCAGATTGATATATTAATCATCGGCTATTGGATGTCAAACATTTTCGTAGTTTACCCCCTTTCTTGGACACATCCACCGGAGAATGTGCCCATGACAGTCGTGCTTGAACCTTCAGCGGATGTAAGCACGAGTCAAATGGTTGATTGGTTAATTTATTGGTAACTTTGATATATAGTCTTAGAGAGGAAATCCGCTATATTTTTTCCATTAATTGCAAGGGATCTTTTATACCCGCAATCCCACAGACCACAGGATAGCACATACCACGGCATTTGATATACCAGTCGTAGTGTAATGACTGGAACGAGTAATAGCATAAGGGTCCACCCACGGGGATCGACCCCAAAACCAACAGCGCATCAAGCGAGAACTTTATACCACTGGACTACGTCCTGTCCATAATGTTAACAGGTTCTAACAAAACTGATATAAACAGCCAGTCGAGAACAAACCGACCCGGGGTGAAAGAAAGAAATGTTTTATTTAACGACGCACTCAACATATTTTTTATTTACGGTTATTTGGCGTCAGACATATGGTTAAGGACCACACAGATATTGAGAGGAAACTCGCTGTCGCCAATACATGGGCTACTCTTTTCGATTGGCAGCAAGATATCTTTTATATGCACCACCCCACAGACAGGGTAGTACATACACTGGCTGGAACGAGAAATAGCCCAATGGATCTACCGACGGGGATCGATCCTAGACCGACCACGCATCAAGCGAACGCTACGTCCCGCCCTAGTCTTAGAGAGGAAACCCGCTACATTTTTGCATTAGTAACAAGGGATCATTTATTTGCACCACCCAACAGACAGGACAGACTCTGATATACCGGTTATGGCGCACTGGCTTAGATAAAAAATAGCTCAATGAGCCCACAGACTGGGGTCGATCCTAGACCGACCGCGCATCAGACGAACGCCTTACCACTGGGCTACATTCCGTCCAATGCAGACTACCACATCCTATATTATAACGACGCTGAAACGAGAAATTGCCCAATGGGCCCACCGACGGGGTTCGATCCTAGACCGACCGTTCATCAAGCGTGCGCTTTACCACTGGGAACCGGCCTCGGTGGCGTCGTGGTAAGGCCATCGGTCTACAGGCTGGTAGGTACTGGGTTCGGATCCCAGTCGAGGCATGGAATTTTTAATCCAGATAACGATTCCAAACCCTGAGTGAGTGCTCCGCAAGGCTCAATGGGTAGGCGCAAAACCAGTTGCACCGATCAGTGATCCATAACTGGTTCAACAAAGGCCATGGTTTGTGCTATCCTGCCTGTGGGAAGCGCAAATAAAAGATCCCTTGCTGCCTGTCGTAAAATAGTAGCCTATGTGGCGACAGCGGGTTTCCTCTAAAAACAGTGTCAGAATGACCATATGTTTGACGTCCAATAGCCGATGACAAGATAAAAAAATCAATGTGCTCTAGTGGCGTCGTTAAATAAAACAAACTTTCTTTTTCACCACTGGGCTACGTCCGGGTCCGATTTAGTACACGGCAACCTTGTGTTGAGGTCCACGTGTCTACCGCGCCGAGTCATTTCCGCTTCCAGGAAGCAGCACTTCAATATGATCTTTGGTAGAATGTCTGCAGGCTGGGAGAAACTAATATATACCATTCTTCGATATCGTTTGGCTTTGTTCGTTATTTACGAAGTATGTATTACTCACCATTATAAAACCGAATAGCAGGCTGTTGTTTTTAATAGTTTGTGTTACAAACTATAAAACAAACAAAAGAACCCTCCCCCCCCCCCCCAAAAAAAAAAAAAAAAAAAAAAAAAAAACCCAAAAACCCCACCCAAACAACAACAACCCCCTCGTCCCCCCCCCCCCCCCCCCAAAAAAAAAACCCACAAAAAAACAAGCAACAAAAACAAACATGGCAACATTCGTGTATGGATATCTCACCAGTGTTATATTTACATAGGAAAGCATATACAGTGGCGGATCCAGAAAATCCATTGGGGGGGGGGGACATTGACATGAGGCGAAATAAATGCCAAGGGAACTTTGGGGGAGGTTTGGAGGGGGATTGTAAAAAAGATGAAAATTAATATATAATACTGCCCTCCCCCCCCACCCCCCCACCCCCGATCCGCTTCTGATGTAAACAAAAACCTATTTCTCATTCCATCTGCCCATGCATGCGAAGAGTAACATCCCTTGTCGAATCATTTTCATTTCAAGTTATTTTCGTGCTTATTTCCAATTAAGGTTCAAGCACACTGCTCTGGGCACACACCTCAGCTTTCTGGGCTGTCTCTCCAGGACAGTGGTTATAGTTGTTAATTGTTAGTGGTTAGTGAAAAATAAGAGGTTGTAATGAGAGCCGGTATCGGGCTTAACCACGACACCACAGCGGTCGGCTAACGTCCTTTGCCGAATCAAACTAACACTCTAGTGGGCACTGTCCTGGATCACTGACCATTGGCCATGATAGACCGGACCTGGGACAGACATGCCTGAAACCATAGTGGTATAGGGGCATGTAAATAAAGTTCAACCTCAAGCTCTAGTGGGCAACTATGTCAGTTGTCATATAGGCGACGTGACTACGTTCATAGCAGATGTGAAAGTCTGGCAAATTACAAATACCGTTACCCACTGGGATGCATGTCGTTTAATTAGCTCATGTAAATCATATCTATTCTAAATATCGTTAATACAAATCACATAGTTTGAGCGCAGCTTTACGCTCACCCTGAACGTTAAAAAGCGATCAGATGTTTTAACACCGCGGCAGAACGTCTTTTTTGAGCAGACGAGAGTGTTTAGCAGACGGCTGTGTGTATCAGACGATCTTATTTCATAGCAGAAGACGTGTTTCAGCAGCAGACGATCGAGTCGAAAGAAGACAGCACCTTTAACAGGAGACAGTGATTTTAAAAGCAGACAGTTGTGTTAAAAGCAGACAGCAGACGGAAGACAGCACTTTTAACAGGAAACAACGATTTTAAAAGCACAGTTGTGTTAAAAGCAGACAGTTGTGTTAAAAGCAAACAGTTTTGTTAAAAGCAGACAGCAGACAGCAGACGGCAAACACCAACGACGATTTTAAAGAGAGACGACCGTGTTTAGAAATTTTAAAGGAAGACGACCGTGTTAAAAATCAAACGACAGTTAAAAAGGGAGACGAACGTGTATATTAACAACAAAAAAAGAAAAAAAGAAGAAAAAAAAAGAAGCAGACGACAGGAGGAATGGAATCATCTCTCATTACTGTGATTGGCTTGTGCTGCAGTAGTCTGCTTGTGGTCTTCGGAGATCAGCAGGGTTCAAGGAAACTTCTCGTGATACTACTGGACGGTTTCAGGTGGGACTATCTCAAATACGACGGGTTCGGTGACGATGGGTTTCGCAGGTTCGCCAGAGAGGGGACGACAGCAGCGTCCCTGCAGCCGGTGTACCCCTCCTCTTCCTACCCAAATTACTACTCGCTCATGACAGGTGAGAATGGACACCCAGGGTCAGTGCTTATAAAACTCTAGTCTATGGTACCAGTATACAGTTAGATCCCTTGTGTACGGCACATTTGGAGTTTGATTGTTAGTGCCGGCCTCGGTGTTGTCGTGGTTAAAGGGACATACCCTAGGTTTTAAACACTAACGCATATTGTTTTACTATTATAACCGTTTTTGATAACTTAAATCATACTTTACTTAGATTTTATTGTTTATATTATCAATTTCCGTACATTCGAAGTGTTTTTGGTCATCCAGGTGTTTTTAATATCACAAAATGCATTTCTCATAGTTTTAAAAACGCATAGCTTAGGTGCTTGAACCGTAATTGGATATAAGCACGAAAATAAGTTAAAATTAACCGAAGTAGTCTAAACCTGATTTTATCTTACAATAATTTCGTACGTACAAAAAATACGAAGTAAAATTAGCAATGCTGGGCTGGAAATAGCGGCTTACGAAAAGAGGAAGGAGTTTGTTGGGTTGTTTGTTTTACCTAGCACCTAAAATTACGAAAACAGCGCAGGTCACTTTTCAAGAGACAAACGTATGTACAATCATCTCATCTTCTATCTTCCAACATTATATGTGGGCAAATAGAATTATTTTATTGTGTGTGGTGGCAATAATACGCTTCCGTACTTCTGAGCTCTTGATTCTGTCGTATTTTGCTTGTTGGTCTGCACAGATCCACGTTTGAAGGCTAATTATTTAGAATAGGAAGTAAATTCTTAAAGGGACATTCCTGAGTTTGCTGCATTGTAAGATAATAAAACTAATAAAATATTTCTACGATTAAACTTGCATATTAAATATATTTTCTTGTTTAGAATATCAGTGTCTATATATTCAATGTGTTTCTGGTCGTCTTAATATTTGTAAGAAGGCCAAACTGGATTTTGTCTTCAAATAATTTCGTACGTACTAAAAAACAAACATATTTTAGGAACTAAAATGAACTTTAACCTAGTACAAATATTAGAATGATCAGAAACAATTTTAATGTACAGCCACTAATATGTTATGCAGAAAAATATATTTGATATGTAATATGTAAGTCTCTGTTAGTCGATAACATCTTTAAAATTGCAACAAACTCGGGAATGTCTCTTTAAGCTTAGTGATAGCCATGGAGTTATTTTTTAAAATGTGGTGTCGTGGTTAAGACACATACGTAACTAAATGGACGATGATTGCCTCTAATGAAAATGGCTATAGCCATCTCAAAGGAGGGTCACAGAGTTTCGGTGAATCACCACCCACCCGCTTGTTGAAATGCCCCTTTGACCGGCCTCGGTGGCGCAGTGGTTGAGCCATCGAACTACAGGCTGGTAAGTACTGGGTTCGGATCCCAGTGGAGGCATGGTATTTTTAATCCAGATACCGATTCCAAACCCTGAGTGAGGCTCAATGGGTAGGTGAAACCACTTGCACTGACCAGTGATCCACAACTGGTTCAACAAAGGCCATGGATTGTGCTATCCTGCCTGTGGGAAGCGCAAATAAAAGATTCATTGCTGCCTATCGTAAAAGAGTAGCCTATGTGGCGACAGCGGGTTTCCTCTAAAAAAAAGAAAACAAAGTGTCAGAATGACCATATGTTTGACGTCCAATAGTCGATGATAAGATAAAAAAAATCACTGTACTCTAGAGGCGTCGTTAAATAAAACAAACTTTACTTTAAATGCCCTTTTAAACGACTTTTTAAATTGCCCAGAAAATGTGCCTGAGCATCTTTCTAACGTTTCCTGGGAACATTGTCCCGAACCACATTGATGATGATAACTAGTTTAACGTGCCCATATACCACTAGGGTTTCGAACACGCCCATCCCGAGTCCGACCTCCGATAAGATCGGTGGCCTGACTCGGGATGGAGGGGGGGGGGGGGGGGGGGTAGAAACTGGGCAGAATTTTGAAAATAGCAATTAGTAAAGAAGTTAATAGATAAAAAAATAAAAAGGTTACAAGCCAAAAATAAAAAAGAATTGACTGCTCGGCCAAATATTTATATAATTTGGAGCATTTTAGAAGGACAGTCCAAAATTAAATAAGAGAAAGAAGAGAGGATCGGATATTTAATAATATTTAAAAAAAAAAAAGAGTAATTTCGACATAAATTTTGAACGCAGATCTAAAAGTTTAAAGTCCGATCGATATGTCCACGCGAGTGGCTCGTTAAGGCCGTTTGGGTGCACAGCATCTACGGGGAGGTGATGTTGTTCCTCTCCTCAAAGTGAGGCACCAGTCTCCTGTAGCGTGGGTGTTAAGGCAGTGGACCATCTGTGGGTACTGGGCGCCGGTGACGATCTTCATGATTCTGTGGATGGTGTTGTTATCCATGTCATGGCTGAGGAATCCCTGTCGGTAAAGATCATCCCGGCGCGACGTCACTACTATATAGCTTCCACTCCCCGTAGTTTGACCGTGTGGATGGCGACCTGGTGGCCATCGGGAAACGTCTTGAAGTTTTCCTTCGTAGACCCCGCCTGGCAGTCTGTCGGGGTCCGTGACGTCTCCCACAAGTACTTAGAGTACTGGCCTTTGATTTTCCGCGCTGCCACTCTCCAGTCACCCGAAGGGAAGTAGAAGGCCGCGTCTTGGCTGGTTGGTCCTCCGGGGGGGTCACGGCCTTCCTCTTGACAGCCCCAACATCCAGAGTCGCCGTCGCGGAGTCCCCCATGGGTGGGGGTCTCGACGCAGACGAACGACGAGCGGGAACAGGTGCGCTGGTCGCGGTGCACTGGTTGGCTGCTCCACTTCCCGCATCTGAACAGTCGGTCCGGCTGGTTGGCGAGTCGCCTCCCGTCGATCCGTCCGGTTTGGTCGTGGTGGGGGCGGCGACGCAGACGGGACCGCCACTGGCGGTTGAGCCGCCAGCTTTGTCCCCGCCTGAGCCGCCCCTGGCGCACGTTTCCTCTTCCTAGTTCCCTTCCTCTTGGCTGTAGCCGCGTTGCCATACACCAAGGTCACGGTTGCCCGTGACCCGGTGTACGCGACGCGGTACTCCAACAGCGATCCATAACTAGCGATCAGTCCCCCCAGGTGGGGGGGGGGGGGGGGGGGTAAGTTGAGAGCGCATGAAACCACGTCTAACTTCATCGCTGGCCAAACTGAGAGTCCCCGAACCACATTAATTACCGAGTTCAGCTGAATCGCCTTCGGTAAACTCAAACTGGATCGGTCTCTAGGTCACCTATAAGTCTATACTAGGTTAAGATGATTGCCAGAGAACTGAGTACTTGAGTGATGTACAATGGCTGACAGCGGCGGATCTCTTATCTGTCAGAAAGTTCACAAAGATACAAATACACTTCTTAGGGCCCGCTAACACTACGCGATTGAATTGGGATTTCTGTCATGCGGTCAATTTGTACTGAAGGTAGAAATCACAAGATGTCTCCGGTCCGGTAACGAAGGCATAGACATTGGAAGATCTCAGTAAATGTGTAGAGGAACAGAGAGAGAGAGAGAGAGAGAGAGAGAGAGAGAGAGAGAGAGAGAGAGAGAGAGAGAGAGAGAGAGAGAGAGAGAGAGAGAGAGAGAGAGAGAGAGAGAGAGAGAGAGAGAGAGAGAGAGAGACAGACAGACAGACAGAGAGACAGAGACAGAGAGAGACAAGAGAGAGGGGGTGGGGGTGGGAGAGAGGGAGGAGTGGGAAGAGAGAGAGAGAGAGGGGGTGGGAGAGAGAGAGACAGAGAGAGGGAGAGAGAGAGAGAGAGAGAGAGAGAGAAAGGGGGAGGGAGGAACTGATAGGTTGGTGGAAAAGCAAAGAAGAATAAATATTAATATTAAAAGTGGTCAATGTTAAGAACAAAGGTTTTAAATGTTTACGTTGTTTTCGGCACTTTATTTTCAACTAGGACTGTATACGGAAAGTCACGGAATGACCGGAAACTATATGTATGACGCGGTACGCAACGAATCCTTTTTGATTGGAACAAATCCCGAGCAGAAACATTCTCATTGGTGGGACGATGGTGATCCAGTATGGGTCACTGCAACAAGGCAGGCAAGTATTTTCAATTACATTTCTTTAATACATTCATTCATTCTTCCTTCCTTCTATTCATTCATTCATTATTTCTTTCTTTCGTCTGTCCGTCCGTCCGTCCGTCCGTCCGTCCGTCCGTCCGTTCGTTCGTTCGTTAATTCATTCATTCATTCATTCATTCATTCATTCATTCATTCATTCATTCATTCATTCATCCATCCATTCATTCGGGGCGGGACGTAGCCCAGTGGTAAAGTGCAACTAATATTGCACTGTAATAAAATGTTTTAGCGTCAGTGAAGTCCGAACCCCCGGACCAACCCCACCCCCAGCCTACGCCCCTGTTAAAACTTTTTTTCTTCTGTTAGAAAAGGTTATAGGATGGAGAAGTTGTAGCTTTAAACAACCTTTCTCATCGTTTTCAAACTTTATTTTCTATTAAAAAAAAGAGATGCTCAGGCACATTTTCTGGGCAATTTAAAAAGTCGTTTAAAAGGGCATTTAAAGTAAAGTTTGTTTTATTTAACGACGCCTCTAGAGTACAATGATTTTTTATCTTATGATCGGCTATTGGACGTCAAACATATGGTCATTCTGACACTATGTTTTAGAGGAAACCCGCTGTCGCCACATAGGCTACTGTACTCTTTTACGACAGGCAGCAAGGGACCTTTTATTTGCGCTTCCCACAGGCAGGATAGCACACACCATGGCCTTTGTTGAACCAGTTATCGATCACTGTAAACACCTACCCATTGAGCCTTGCGGAGCACTCACTCAAGGTTTGGAGTCTGTATCTGGATTAAAAATCCCATGCCTCGACTGGGATCCGAACCCAGTACCTACCAGCCTAACCACGACGCCACCGAGGCCGGTCTTATTTTCTATTAAAACATGAATTATATAAAAATGAAAATTGCTTTTAAACTGATTTTAGAAAAAGAACTGCTATATGTTCTACTGGCCTGGGTGTGAGGTGGAGATTCGAGGGCTCAGGCCTAATTTCTGTCAGCCTTACGAAGGAATTCCTACGATACCCCAGTTCCGCTCGGCCATTGCGCAGTCTCTGCAGCTTCTTCAAAACGGAAGTGCTGATTTGGCGAGTAAGTACGGTATCAGGATTGTTTTTGTTTGTTTGTTGTTGTTTCTTCTTTTGTTTTGTTTTGTTTTGTTGTTTTTTGTGTGTTTTTTTTTGTTTTTGTGTGTGTCTGTTTTTGGGTGTGTTTTTGTTGTTGTTTGTTTTGTTTTTTGGGGGAAGGGTTTTTTGTTTAGTTTTTGGAGGTTTTGTTTTGTTGGGGTGGGGGATGGGGGTGGGGGTGGTAATATTTATAATTTTCAATCTTATTCAAAATCATATCCCTGCAAAAAGAAGATTCCAAATTTACATTTTGACACGGTCATAATTTATCGTATAAATCACTGGTACTTTGTCTTTAGGAGGACTGCCACTTCCCAAAGCGATGTTTTGAAGACTGCCACTCCCAAGCAGAGGCGAACTCAAGTGCGGGGGGGGGGGGGAGTGCAGGGACCTGTCCCCTCTCCCTTAAATATTCTAGTGCCCCTTTTATTCCTCTCTTAATTTTTTTCCTATTGCGATGTCCTTTTGAGGAGTCGGCCCATTACAAGTAACCTTGTTTACCGTTAGACCTCCACCGCCAAATATTTCTTTGATCCGCCCCCGCCCAAGACTGGTGTGGCAAATGTAGTCTTGCATCTATAACACAGTGGCGGTATCAAGTGTTCACGAAAGCTGAGCATATCCTTTCCCAGCGGAATGAATGAATGAATGGATGGGTGGATGGATGGATGGATGGATGGATGGATGGATGGATGGATGGATGGATGGATGGATGGAAGAATGAATGAATGAATGAATGAATGTATCTTTAACGACACCACCTTAGCACAAAAAATAGAATTTCATTTTTAATATTTCAGACTTTGTATAAAATTTCCTGATTTAGGCCTACTATACTTAATTATGGTTAAAGCACGCTGTCAAAATGTGTGGAATCCACTATGTCCCTTTTTTTGTCTTTCTCTTCGTTTTGTTTTCTTATTTCTTTCTTTCTTTTTCTTTCTTTCTTTATTCATTTATTTATTAGGGGTGTGATGCAAATTATACATTTTGGAATAATATAGTTTTCTGATTTTTTTCTTTTTCAATCTTTATCATTTTTTTTTTTTTTTTTGGTAATTAGGCTAACCCTTTTTTAAAAAACAACAACAAACAAACAAACAAAGATTATTTTGGACGTTGCTAGTTCTGGCGCTTATAAAACTTTAAGAATCTAGACTCAAATCTTTAATAACGTCACACATATGACGTTAAATGTTCACTCTATTTAGAATAGAGTCTTGGTGTTTAAAAGCACCGAGCCAGCTTTACAGCCGTCGATACACAATGTTCTGTTTGTGTCTACTTCAGCAATTTATTTCGAGAATATCGATCACGAAGGCCATGCGTACGGTCCTTTCAGCGACGCCATCAACAGCACTCTCAAAATGGTCGACGCTGAAATCGCTTTCCTATTGGCTGAGATGGATCGACGTCATATCCGGGATAGCGTTGACGTCATGATCACATCTGATCACGGGATGACCGACATGTCGGGAGTCTCCCCGACCAGACTCATTAACATCAGCTCGGTGCTTCTAGCAGGAGATTACTCCCTCGTCATGGAAGCTGGCTCCCTAACTAGCGTCTTTTTGAGCAGCGAGCTTGTTCCACAGGTAAGAAGAATGTAGTTATAATTCATTATAGTGACTGAACCTGGTTACTTACAATAACACCACTTCTCAAGATACAGGCATTTTCCGACGCCATTGAATCTTATTCATAATGGTATATTCAAGGAGGAAATGTTTTATTTAGGGGCGCACTCAACACATTTTATTTACGGTTATATGGCGTCGGACATATGGTTAAGGACCACACAGATACTGAGAGAGGAAACCCGCTGTCGCCACTTCATTGGCTACTCTTTTCGATTAACAGCACCATCCCACAGACAGGATAGTACATACCACGGACTTTGTTACACCAATTGTGGCGTACTGGCTGGAACGAGAAATAGCCCAATGTGTCCACCGACGGGGATCGATCCTAGACCGACCGCGCATCAAACGAACGCTTTATCACTGGGCTACGTCCCGCCTCCCACAGGTAAGAGGCGTGGGAGTAGTGTCACACATCAAGATCAAGGTCACGAAAAGTAGGTCATGAGGGCATTAGCGGGTTGATACTTCTAGCGGGGTTTCGTTCAGTTGGTTCTTTGATCGCCTGAAGAGCGAATGATCACGGGATCTTTTTTTAATTGTCTTCTTTTTTTGTGTCTTTTTTTTAAAATTGTATTTGTCGCCCACACATTCACCCCACGCATCACAACCTGTGCTCCACGTCTGTTACATGGAAGGTCACGGTATGTACTGTCTTGTATATGGGAAAGTGCATATAAAAGATCCTATTCTGTTTGGGTTTTTTGTTTGGGTCTTTTGTGTGGGTTTTGTTTTTGTATGAGTAGCTGATATGACACATATATACCAGTAATACTGTATTTCATCATATTGTCACAGTGATATTTAACATCAGGCCTACATGGAATCTACCATGATACAATACATTACAACCTACCTACCAATGACACTGTACATTTCATCATATTGTCACGATTATCTGATATTTAACATTACTTGGCAATACATAAATACTGTGATCCTGTATTTCGCCTGACTGCCACAATAAAGTTAGTTTTTAAAAAAATTAAAAAATTAAAACATTAAAAAAATCCTAGTTCCGCCACTGGATTATGGCTACTTTAAAAAAAAATTATTATTATTTTTTGTTTAACGACACCACTAGAGCACATTGATTAATTAATCATCGGCTACTGAATGTCAGACATTTAGTACTTCTGACACGTAGTCATTAGAGGAAACGCGCTACATTTTTCCATTTGTAGCAAGGGATCGTTTATATGCACTTTTCTACAGACAGGAAAGCACATACCACAGCCTTTGATCAGCTGTGATGCACTGGTTGGAATGAGAAAAAAACACCCAATCAGTTGAATGGATCCACCGAGGTGGTTCGATCCTGCGACGCAACCGACTGCAACAATAAAAACAGTCTCAGAAAGAAGGAAGGAAATGTTTTATTTAACGACGCACTCAACACATTTTATTTACGGTTATATGACGTTGGACATATGGTTAAGGACAACACAGAGGAGGAAACTCGCAGTCGCCACTTCATGGGCTACTCTTTTCGATTAGCAGCAAGGGATCTTTTATATGCACCATCCCATAGACAGGATAGCACATACCACGGCCTTTGATGTACCAGTCATGGTGCACTGGCTGGAGCGAAAAATAGCCCAATGGGCCCACTGACGGGGATCGATCCCAAACCGACCGCGCATCAAGCGAGCGCTTTACCACTGGGCTACGTCTCGCCCCACAGTTTCTGAAAATAATTGCTTGTCAACAAGTGTTATGTGCACACTGCACAGTGACCTTAACCTTTCTACATCTGCATTTAAACTTATTTTCGTGTTTTTGTCCAATTAAGGTTCGAACACGCTGTCCTAGGCACACACCTCAGCTATCTGGGCTGTCTGTTCAGGACAGTGGGTGGGTTAGTTGTTAGTGAGAGAACAGTAAGGGTGTAGTGGCCTTACGCCTACCTACTGAGCTGTTAATAACTCATTCTGGGTTGCAGCCAGCACCGGGCTGCGAACCCTGTGCCTACCAGCCTGTAGTCCGATGGCTTAACCACGACGCCACCGAGGCCGGTTACCTTCCATTCAAATTTGACTTTTTAGAATTTTGTGACTTCCTTACCTGCCTGAAACCTTAGTGGTACATGGGCATGTTAAAAATACTCACTTCCTCACACCCCTTTACAAAATCTTAGATCAGCCCCTGTGCATGGCCATACCTGGTAGGAACATTTGAGAGAGTTGCTCCACAGAAAAATTCAGGTCAGGTAACGTCAGGTCATAGGGCTTAACGAGCACATTCAGAGCAAAATGTTGTAGCGCACGCCTGTCATGGGCGCGGGTGTCCACTTACGCCGCCTTCTTCGACCAGGACAGAAAAGGGATTGGGGTGGGTGGGAGAAGTGACCGCCCGCGCTGGCAGGTGCAGGAGATCATCAGCAGCCCAGCGGGGGCAATGAAGTGCTATTGCATTTTGAATGTCTCGTAGGATTAAAAAAAAGACGCACTCAACTCAACTTACGGTCATATGGCGTCAGACATATGGGTAAGGACCACACAGATTTTGAGAGGAAACCCGCTGTCGCCACTACATGGGCTACTCTTCCGATTGGCAGCAAGGGATCTTTTATTTGCGCTTCCCACAGGCAGGATAGCACAAACCATGGCCTTTGTTGAACCAGTTATTGAGCTACACCTACCCATTGAGCCTTGCGGAGCACTCACTCAGGGTTTGGAGTCGGTATCTGGATTAAAAATCCCATGCCTCGACTGGGATCCGAACCTAGTACCTACCAGCCTGTAGACCGATGGCCTAACCACGACGCCACCGAGGCCGGTGTTCCTTTAAAGAGCTATTTGAGTGATTTTAATTTAATTTACCAAATTATAGCTCTTTCTGGTACCACAAAATTTCGAAAAAGTTACCCTTTTTTATTTAGTTAGAGAATCGCCCTGTATTATATTGCGCCGTGCCCTCTTTTTTTTTCTCTTTTTTTTTTCACTACACCCCCAGTTATGTTAGTCTAGATCCGGCACCGAGAATGCTGGGATCTGTTGTAATGAGTACTGGTATTTGATTTCGACAGGTGTACCAGAAGCTGAAGTCGTTTCACCCCCACATGAAGGCTTATCTGCGAGACGAAATCCCCGACAGGTGGCACTACAAGCGAGGACGTTACGTGGCGCCAATTACACTGATAGCAGACGTCAACTGGTTCATACTGACGGTAATCAATGTTGGGGTGGGGGTGATGGTGGGGGGGGGGGGCCGCAGGCGCGTGTGTAGGACATTATGCAAGAGTGTAAGAGGTGTCTAGACTCTGGCGATTTATTTAAAGGGACATTCTTGAGTTTGCTGCATTTTTAAAGATGTTTTTGACGACTGTAATTACATATCAAATATATTTTTCTGCATAAAATATTAGTGGCTGTATATTAAACGTGTATGTGGTCGTTCTAATATTTCTACTAGGTTAAATTTCATTTAAATGACATTTTATTTCCTAACAAAGATTTTTTCGTACATACGGAATTATTTGAAGACAAAATCCAGTTTGGGCTTCTTATAAATATTAAGACGACCAGAAACACATTGAACATAGAGACACTGATATTCTAAACAAGAAAATATATTTAATATTTAAGTTTAATCGTAGAACTATTTTATTAGTCGGAAACCCTTACAATGCAGCAAACTCGGGAATGACCCTTTAAGAGCAGTATAAAGTTAAAATACGACAGAATCAAGAGCTCAGAAGTACGGGAGCGTGTTAATGCCACCACACATAATAAAATAATTCTATTTACCAACATTATAATGTTACAAGATAGAAGATGAGATGATCGTACATACATTTGTCTCTTGAAAAGTGACCTGGGATGTTTTCGTAATTTTAGGCACTAGACCGGCGTCGTGGTTAGGCCATCGCTCTACAGGCTGGTAGGTACTGGGTTCGGATCCCAGTTGAGGCATGGGATTTTTAATCCAGATACCGACTCCAAACCCTGAGTGAGTGCTCTGCAAAGCTCAATGGGTAGGTGTAAACCACTTGCACCGACCAGTGATCCATAACTGGTTCAACAATGGCCATGGTTTGTGCTATCCTGCCTGTGGGAAGCGCAAACTAAAAGATTCCTTGCTTCTTGTCGTAAAAGAGTAGCCTATGTGGCGACAACGGGTTCCTCTAAAAAAAACAGTGTCCGAATGACGATATGTTTGACATCCAATAGCCGATGATAAGATAAAAAAAAATCTAGTGGCGTCGTTAAATAAAACAAACTTTACTTTTTAGGTGCTAGGTCAAAAAACAAATTAACTCCTTTCGCTTTTCGTAAGCCGCTATTTCTAGCCCTGCATTGCTCATTTTACTTCGTATTTTTTGTACGTACAAAATTATTGGAAGGTAAAATCAGGTTTAGCCTACTTCATTTGATTTCAACTCTTATTTGTGTGCTTATATTCAGTTAAGGTTCAAGCACGCTGTCCTGGGCACACATCTCGGCTATCTGGGCTGTCTGTACAGGACAGTGGGTTAGTTGTTAGTTGGTTAGTGGTTAGTGGTTAGTGTCCTTACCTTAACCCATTGAGCCTTAAGAACTCTCGCTCTGGGTTGGAGCCGGTACCGGGCTACGAACCCTGCACCTACCAGCCTGTAGTCCGATGGCTTAACCATGACGCCACCGAGGCTAGTACAAACATTAGGACTACAACAAACTGCTTGTTTATACAGACACTTGGTATTCTAATCAAGAACATATATTTAACATGTCATTTTGGTCACCAAAAAGTGTCTAGTAGTCGAAAACATGTTACAATGGAAACAATCTCAGGACAGTCTCTTTAAACAAACATTCCTTTCCTTTCTTCCAGCCTTACTACCCTCACTATCCTGCCAACTCAGACGGGAGTCCATGGCTTGGTTGGCATGGTTACGACAACACATTCATAGATATGCACGGGATATTTCTAGCCTCTGGTCCATGTAAGTAGCGACTCCGTATGTATGTATGTATGTATGTATGTATGCCCACAAGTGACTGTCAGGTGTCGGGAATTAACGTGCTTATATCAATTTAATGTTCAAGCACGCTCGTTGCGAGCACGATTTCTGACTAGGGCCAGAAACTGTGCTCACAACGAGAGGGTCGACTCATTCATTCATTCATTCATTCATTCATTCATTCATTCATTTCAACTTATTTTCGTGCTTATATCCAATTAAGGTTCAAGCACGCTGTCCTGGGCACACACCTCAGCTATCTGGGCTGTCTGTCCAGGACAGTGGGTTAGTTGTTAGTTGGTTAGTTGTTAGTGAGAGAGAAGAGGGTGTAGTGGCCTTACACCTACCCATTGAGCCCTTAAAAACTCGCTCGGAGTTGGAGCCGGTACCGGGCTGCGAACCCTGTACCTACCAGCCTGTAGTCCGATGGCTTAACCACTACGCCACCGAGGCCGATAGGGTGCGACTCCGTATGTATGTATGTATGCCCACAAATGACTGTCAGGTCAGATGTCGGGAATTAGCATGCTTATATCAATTTAATGTTCAAGCACGCTCGTTGCGAGCACGATTTCTGACTAGGGCTAAAAACTGTGCTCACAACGAGTGGGGTGGGGAGAGTGTTAGTAAAAAAAAATAAAAAATTAAAAACGTTTATACATTTGATTAGATAAAAATACTAATTAATGGTTAAATAAACTTTATTTACAAGGAAGTTAAAAAGTGTTTATACAAAGGGTTAAAAAAGGTTTCTACAAATGATTACGTAAAAAGTAGAATATTGACAATAAAATATGTCTGGTTAACCTGGTATTTATGTCGGAGGAGAGTAGACGGGAAGGTCTGCCCCATTTTAATTCATTTCCCTAAGCCGTCCCGTCCACCACCTCCAGCATAATGGAAATGTTAAGAACTGGAAAGTGGAGATTGATGAATGATATCTCCATATTAACCATAACATGAACCCGCATAAAACTATGTGATTGGTGCTGTGACTTAACTTAAGTCAAAAGAGCTATCACCTAACTTTTATCATCCATTTAAAACAATGAGAAGGATAAAAAAAGTAAATAATAAAATAACAATAAAACAATAATAAGAACAAAATTAAAAAAAACAAAAAACATGTCATAGTAGTAAATTAAAAGGTGTTAATGTAAGTAGAAAGGGAAAAGGTGGATTATATTTTAGTGTCCAGTCGTATAAAAGTAAAGTAAAATTGTGGGCAATATTAATGTTAAACCCCCTCTGGAATCCCAATAAGGATAACAATCCATACGAGATGTTGTGCCAATAGGGGTCACATAATTATTAAAATACCTAAAATAATTTTGTTTTTATTAATCACATAATATGGTTAAGAACAAAAGTCAAAAAGTTAAAACGTATAAGGATTACTAACATACAGCGTATTACTCCTGCCAGAGAGATTAGACGCAGTGTAACCCTTGATAAATTAAACGTATAAAACACAGCATAAAACATAGAACATAACACACACACACATTGCGACTCCGTTAATAGGGCCTACTAGTATATATATATAGATCTGAGCAGAATCACGTGTTTCAGAAGAAAAAAATTGTTTGACCAATCAAAACACCGATTACGTAAATCTAATAGCAGCTTAACATATGAGAATGACTTGACGACTAAACGTTAACGTCACCTACCTCACGAAATGCGATTGGCTGATGTCATATCCGCTAAAGAATACGTCCGAATGGAGAGAATATGAAGATTGGTAGTCTGTCATTTCGTGATCATTCGTTCATTCATGCATTGATGATTTATTATCCAATGGCGGATCCAGAAAATACATTTAGGGGGGGGGGGGGGCAATCACACGAGGCGGAATGCCAAGGGAACTTTGAGGGAGGTTTGGAGAGGGATCGTAAAAAAAATGTAAAATTAATATATAATAAAATTATAACTCACAAAATTTAGGGGGTGGTGGCCGGGCCCCTGCCCCCTCTCCCAGATCCGCCTCTGTTATCACAATCTTATTTTCCAATATTCGTTTGCTCAAAACGTCCTTATTGAAAAGAATGATAAATGAATTATATGTGTTATATTGTCAGCTTTCAAGACAAACCACGTCTCCAATAAACCACGCCTCCATATTGATTTAAGTGCTATATTTCCAGAGCCAAACAATGCATTTAAGTGTTATAATAATTATTGTCAGGTTGCTGCTTACAAAACAAGCCACGCCTCCCATATTAATTGTGTTATATTTCAAGCTTTTAAGACAAACCACACCTCCATTAAACCACACCTCCATTAAACCACATCTCCCATATTAATTTAAGTGTTATATTTCCAGCTTTCGAGACAAACCACGCCTCCATTAAACCATGCCTCCCATATTAATTTAAGTGTTATATTTTCAGCTTTCCAGACAAATCACAATCCAATAAACCACGCCTCCCATATTAATTTAAGTGTTATATTTTTAGCTTTTAAGACAAACCACGCCTCCATTAAACCACGCCTCCCATATTAATTTAAGTGTTATATTTTCAGTTCTCCAGATAAACCACGCCTCCATTAAATCACGCCTCCCATATTAATTTAAGTGTTATATTTTCAGCTTTCCAGACAAAAGGCGCCTCCATTTAACCACGCCTCCCATATTAATTTAAGTGTTATATTTCCAACTTTCAAGACAAATTACGCCTCCATTAAACCACGCCTCCCATATTAATTTAAGTGTTATATTTTCAGCTTTCCAGACAAACCACGCCTCTATTTAACCACGCCTCCCATATTATTAATTAAAGTGTTATATTTCCAGCTTTCAAGACAAACCACGCCTCGCGATCTCTCGAAATCACTCAGCTGTATCAGGTGATGTGTAGAATCCTCGACGTCACACCCTCCCCTAACAACGGATCCTGGAATCTAGTGGAAGACTTTCTAGATTCGTCTTTATCCAGCTCTCTACGAACTGAGAGCTCGCTAGCTGCCATTGTGTTCTTCGTATTAGCGAGTTTTGTGTTTTCACGTGATTAGTGTAACTAAAATCATAAAATCATATATAATATAGAATACTAAACGAGCTTGCCTGTCATACCATTTTTATGATACGAGCGAAAGTGAGTCGATACCAACACTGTTCGCAAGTTTCTTAACAATAGTATGACAGGTAAGCCAGTTTAGTATTTTATTTATTACAAACCAAATGCAAACAAGACGCAACGCAGAAGTAAGCAGCAATCTAATTAAAATTAGCTCCACTATTACATGTGGATCTAACAGCAGCCAGTTGGAGCTCATGTCCACCAATCAAAACATTACTTACAGAATCATGCCAGTGATTGGAAAATAATTTGAAAATATTCCGAATTATCCTGAGGGTATACGATATGTTTCATGTGAATTACGAATGCCTTATTTAGATCAGTAGAACTAATTTTAATCAGACTGTAGTGTCCAATGTCCAGGTAACATTTCGTCTGTAAATAATAATTTAAATATTGACCAATCACACTTCGCCTTTTATAACGTTATTTGGGAGCATACAAATTCTAAAAATATCGGGTGAGTCTATTTTAGTGGCCGCAGTACAGCGAACCATACCAATACGTACGGGATGGGTTATCAGTCTTCGATTTTACATTACAAATTATTTATTTATTTATAAAAAAAACCCAACTAAATCAGTCTTCAGTTTTACATTACAAATTATTTATTTTATAAAATAAAACATGGTTTAAAGCATTCATAATTCATACGAAACATGTCGTATACCCTCAGGATAAATTATGTGTATATTATGTAATCACTGTTATATTGTTTTTGCATCCCCTGCACTATGTGCAGCCGTCGTTTTTATTTATATTTGTGTTTGTATACTGATGAGCTGTAAAGCTCAAAGTTAATAAAGAATTGAGAATTGAATTGAATTGAATTAAAAATCTGAGCGCAACCGTCGAAATTTGGGGGAATTACAACGCAATCGTCGAGTTGGTCAACTCTGTCGTGCAGGTCTCTCTCTCTCTCTCTCTCTCTCTCTCTCTCTCTCTCTCTCTCTCTCTCTCTCTCTCTCTCTCTCTCTCTCTCTCTCTCTCCTGCCAACTCGCCGATATCTCGGCTTCTACGACTGTCCAGTTGCTAGTCTGGGCGCTCTTACAACTCGATTCTCGTCGTATACAACTCCTACGACCGATTAGTTGTTTATCTGAGCGCACCCATCGTTATGCTAGGGTCAGACTACCAACTGCCAACAGAAATTTTGTCAACTCGACGGATGCGTAGCAATTTTCCAAACTCCCGGCTGACGACGGGTGTGCTCAGATTAACAACTAATGGGTTATACGACGAGAATCGAGTTGTAAGAGCGCTCAGACCAGCAACTGAACAGTCGTAGAAATCGAGATATCGGCGAGTTGGCAAACACCGTCATGACAGTTGGTAGTCTGATACTAGCATAAGAAAAGGGAATGTTAAAGCTGGACCTCTTCATATAAATAAAGCGCATCATTCCAGGAGTGGGCGTGACAGAAACTGAACGGTTGCGTGGTAATTTTTCCAATTATTGAAAAAGAACTGTCAAAAAAAAAAAAAAAAAGGGAACCTGCCCTCTCGAGGAGAGGGGGGGGGGACTGAACCATCGTGTTAACACCCTAGGCTTTAGTTCTTTCTTTGCTATGGTAATGTTTGTGTGATCAGTTTCTCTGTGCTACGCAATTTTATCATAATATATCGATAGATATAGATATATAGATATAGATATATGTCAAACTCCGTTTTCTCAAACGTCACGCTATCTCAAAGCAAGAAGTGGGTCCGAACCGTTTCTCCATATAAACATGTAGGAGTTTGTATGCTTATCTCAAACTTTGACATAAATATACACACGTTATGTCAAATGACTTATGTTGTCCCATATGACATATTTACTATATATTTTGTATATTTTTGTCGAAGTTGAAAACGTATTTTCCATAAATTAAAATAATTATTATTTAATAAAATTATTTCGATAAATGCCGTAAACCAAGCCAAGGGCCTCCTTTTAATTTATTATGTTTGTGTTCGATCATTAGAGGCCAGTGGAGCAACTTGTTGTTATTGCCAAGTGTGCATAATTAGTATTTATTTAATCCGGTCGCTTGAAAGTGGTGGCCTATGAAACCGCAGCAGTTATCAAACGCGGGTAACAATAAAAGTGGGATTGGGTATATAAAGGTATTGGATTAGGTGTTCTTACTATGAGTGGTTTTAACTTGTTATTTTAAGTCCAAATTTTAAAATAAAAATATAAGCGTGTACACTTGTTATGCATTCATCTTGCAATATATTTAGTTTTATTTAAAGCCAAGGATAATAATTTGCCAATTGATTGCAAGCTTAAACTATTTGATTCAATGGTCCTCCCAATACTTTTATATGGCTGTGAAATCTGGGGATACGAAAATGTGGACATAATAGAAAATATTCATATAAATTTTCTTAGACGATTATTGCCAGTAAAAAAGGGTACGCCTATTTTTATGTTATATGGGGAACTTGGTAGAACGCCACTAAAACTAGTTATAGATTAAAGAATTATAGGATTCTGGGCACGTATAGTTAAAGGTAAATCTACAAAAATCACTAATTTAATTCTTAATTATATGATAAAAGACTCTATTGAAAACGGGCACAGCTATAACTGGCTAAAAAATTTAATACACCTGTTAAATAACCTAGGCATGACCGATATTTATATGTCGAAATATTTCCCATCCGTAAAAATACTAACTGAGCATGTTAAACGAAGGCAACTAGACCAGTACCTACAAACATGGCATAACAACATCGAGTCTACATCCAAAGGCAAAACATATTCTATTTTTAAACAAACTTTAAATTTGGAAAAATACTTTATTAAATTACCTGAAAAATTGTGGACCAACCTTCTGAAATTCAGAACATGTAATCATTATTTACCCATAGAAACAGGACACTAGAATAGCATACCAGTCGAAAACAGATATTGTGCGAAGAAAATTATATTGGAGATGAATATCACTACTTATTTAAATGTAATTATTTTATGAATACACGCAAAAGGTTTATAAAGCCATATTATTATATAAAAAAAACCTAGCACTCTTAAATTCAAAGAACTATTTAATTGTAATAGAATAAGCACTCTCCGTAAATTGTCAAAATTAATCTCTGAAATTACAAGTAAATTTAGTAAACCATAGATAAACATCTTCAATATCATTTTATACTTTTAAAAGTACTGACTAACAAAAATTGATCTGCTGTATTTAAATGTTCTGTCACCATGTGTCTTCTTTTTTAAAATGTGTATATAGCTACTTTGAATTATGTTCTATGAAGAACTCCTGTTGCCATTTTGTCACTGTAAATAACTATTGTAAAATATGTCCTCATATGCTGTCGTTTGACGGCCTGAGTGAATCGAAATAAAGTTTGCAATATGTCGGATAACGAACGCTGCGAGCAATCCAGTGAAGGACCCAGTCTGAGCCCGGGGGGGGGGGGGGGGGGGGGGGGGGGGGGGGGGGGGGGGGGGGGGGTAGCTGGATCCAGTGCTTTAACTCTTGACACGCAAAAGAAAGTTAACAGTACATTCTTTTGAGAAGAAACACGAGACAATCAAGGCAGATATGAGTGACTGAAAAAAAAACCGCTAGAAAATGTCCTAGAAGAGTTTGAACCAGATCAGATATACAACGCCGACGAAACTGCGATATTTTATCGCATCATGCCAGAACGCACACTGGAGTTCAAAGGTGTGAATTGTCTTGGTGGCAAAAAGAGCAAGGAACAATTAACAGCCCTCGTTTACAGTAACCAGACTGAACTGAACTGAACTGAACATTTATTTCTCTCAGGCCGTAATCCACGGCATATGAGAACAATATATAATACAACAATTCACACTTTTTAACAAGATGACAGAGTAAAACTATTCACATAAGTATATCTACATAAAACGAACATGGGAATATAATTATAAATAATTGGTTTGGGTTTGCATACACAATAATAATACAATAAAGCTATGAGCCGGAGGGCTTGAAAGTATTCATAATATGTTTACAAAATATTGCAAGTTTTCGAAGGACACCAGTTTTTTTACAATTAAATAATTCGTGAAATTTATATGTGTTTGGTTTGGATCGATAATATTTCGGTATATATTGAAGTCTGAATTGGTTAAAATATGGGCATGTAAAAATATAATGGAATTCATCTCCGATGTCGTTAGTGTTGCATAAAAAACACAATCTATCATGTAATGGTTTACGTATCTACCTGTCTCTATTGGAAGATTGTGGTTTGATACTCTAAAACGTAACAATGGGCACCAATGTTTTTTTTCTAATAAATTTAAATATTTTTCGAATGCTATACTGCTTTTAAATATTTTGTAACAAGATGCTTTCGATGAAGTGTCAATATGACTGTACCATGTTTGCAAAAATTGATCTATGAGTTTTGTTGAAATAAAAATGTTCAACAATGAAGCACTATTAATACGCTCACAATGTGACCACCATATGTATGTGCAACCAATATTATCTAAAATTGATTTTATAAAAGCTATCCATTTGTGATCATAAAAATGTGTATTATAATCATTCAATAACATTCTGTACACTAATAATGATAGCTTGGACTGCTTCCCAGTAATCATCCTAAACCAAAATCCTATCATTCTTATTTTTACTGTTATATCTACCGGGAAGCATCCAAGTTCTCCATACAACATATATAATGGGGTGGATTTTCTAACAGGCAATAATAACTTTAAATATTTGCTATACAATTTTTCTATGCAGGACAGACTTTCAAAACCCCAAATTTCACATCCGTATAAAGCAATAGGTAAAACCATACAATCAAATAATTTAAGTTGGCATTGAATGGAAAGATGGCAACGTTTTCCTTGTCTAAGTGTAAAATACATAGCTTTTTGAGCTTGATCATATTGATGTTTTCGAGCATTAGTGAATTTATTGGATATATGAAATATAATTCCAAGATATTTGTATATTTCTACATTATCTAGATTTGTGTTTCCTAAATGGAACCTTTTGGAATAATCTTTTTTATTACCAATGAAAATTAGCACTTTTGTTTTTTTACAATTTACATTTAGTTTCCATTTTGTACAATAAGAGTCGAAAATATTTAATAAATTCTGCATGTCGTCATAATTTTCGGCAAAGAGCGCTGTGTCATCAGCATATAGTAACACAAAAAGAACAATATTTGTATACAAAGTGGAATCTGTGAATAAGTTATCTATGCGGATGCCATTACAATCATTAGTTTTAAACGTATCCTCTAAATCATTAAGAAACATGGAGAATAATAGGGGCGATAAATTTTCTCCCTGTCTAACACCCATGGAACATTGAAAATAATCCGACATTGTGTTATGTGCAATAATGCATGACTTAATGTTCTGATACATGCTATATATTACTTTAAAACATTTACCATTAATACCATTTTGTATTAGTTTACCCCAAAGTCCTGTTCTCCATACTGAGTCGAATGCCTTGCTATAATCTATAAAAGTACAATACAGTTTTTTCTTCCGTGCTTTTAGCAATTCGATGAATCCATATAATGTAAAAATATGATCGTTCGTCGAGTACTCCTTCCTGAATCCGGCTTGAACTTCAGATAACAAATCATTAGTTTCTAAATATAATTTCATTCTATTATTTAAAACAGCTGTTAACAGTTTCCCGAGACAACTAAGTAAAGTAATAGGTCTATAATTTTCTGGAACAGTTCTATCGCCACATTTATAGATCGGTTTGATTATGCCAACTAGCCACGAATCAGGAAAGATGCCATGTTCAAACACTAAATTAAAGAGCTTAACATATACAGGGACCATACAGCCGATAGTTTGCTTAATATACTCGTTGATTATTTGGTCTATTCCGCAGGCTTTATTGTTTTTTAGATTTTTAACAACGGCGAGTATTTCTTCTTGTAATATTGATTCATTTAGCATGGTAGTGTCCTCAAAATCTATATTAAAACTTGGATCTTTTTCTTCTGTTGTGTTGTCATCACTGCTGTTTATATTTTTAAAGTAATCGTACAGTGTCAAAAGGGGGGAGAGTAGGGTCTTGTTTTTCTTTTAACACTTTCCAAAAGGCGTGGGTATCATGTTGACTAAGTTCTGTGAGTCTTTGTTCTGTCTTCCAATTGTGTTTGTTAACATATTTCCGTATTACATTTCTGTAGCTTTTACTGGCATTCAAAAGTCGTTGCTTATTATCAGGTGTTTTTCGTTGTTTGTATGCTGATCTCGCTTCTGTATACTTTCTTCTTAGTGTTCTGCAATGATTGCCAAACCATGCTTTGTTACGGGTATTTTCACGCTTGTGTCTGGCTCTGACGCGGGCTTGCGTGTAACCGAAAGTGTCGGCTGCGGTGTCAACAAATAGGGTCCCAATACGTTCCACTGCACCATTCAGCTTTTCTTTCGAGAAGTGTTCACACAGTTCATTTAATATTACGATTATGTCGTTGACTGTTTCTTTGTTTATATTTTCACTATAGTGTTTAGCCTCTTTAGTATTCCATTTCCTTGGGGTGAGTTCATTATTAATGACGGCGTGGTGTTTACCACTAGCTGTATGGATATTCAGTCGCATTGTTAATGGATTGTGAATGTCCGAGAATAGTGGTTCGAATTCGTTGACCTTGAATTTAAGAATTCTTTCCAAAACTGTGAATGAGGCTATGGCATAATCTATTACACTCGATCCTTTGCAAGTAGGTTGTCCTATACCCCGATCTTCGCCGACTCTTCCGTTCACTAAATACAAATTACTATTTTTACAAAGATCAATTAGTTTATATCCGTGACCGTTAGGTCTACTGGTATCTTGACTCGCTCTTTGTAATGGAATGCCAATATTTAATAAGTTGTTAGGTTCATTCATAAAATCGGAGATATCAGAAATGAGTGTGTTATTAGTATGTTCACCATCACAACTCACATAATCTACGAGCAAACTCGTTTTAGCATTAAAATCGCCGATCAAAAGAACATTATTTCCACTTAAGAGTTTCTCGTTCACTTCGTCTTGTATTGTGTTAAACGTATCATGGTTAAAATAGGGCGAGCCTACTGGGGGTATATATACAATTCCAATAACAGTGCTTAATACATCTCCCTGTGAAATAGCGTTAGAAAGAGTAAACCATAATACATATTGGGATACAGTTTTATGAATATGTACTTGATCTGTGAGCTTATTTTTAATTGCCAGGCATTTGCCCCCTGATCTTACATTGGATTCAATATTTCTATTATTAGTAAAAATTGTATAACCTGGTATTTCTACGTGATCAATATCGTTAAGTTTAGTTTCAACTAAACATATTAAATCATACTGATTGATAAAATATAAATTCTGGAATATCCAGTCTGCTGCTGAGACCACACACATTTAAATATACAATATATACATAGTCACATACGCTTATTCCCTCTGAATAAGAATGTACACGGGGAATATTTACAGTTTCGTATTCACTTGGTGTTGACAAGTCCTGACCGATAAGTTGCCGCTACTGATAATTGGGAAGTCAAGGTGTTTTAAACATGTGAAATCCTTGCCATGCGAGTATCGAAATAGCACAACTGCCTGGATGACGTCGGCCATGTTTACTGATTGAAAGAAAAAAATAGCACTCATTGTTGACAACTGCTCCGCTCATCCCCACGTGAAAGGTCTGCATTGTATTAAACTGATTTTTCTTCCACAAAACACTACTTCAAAGACCCAACCAATGGACCAAGGTGTGATTTATAATCTGAAAATCCACTATCGGAATTTGGTGTTAGATTTACGGCTCCATGATAATTTAGATGTTTAGTTATCTCAAATGTAACGATATCTCAAACTAACCGGCTGGCACCAGCAACTTTGACATATAGAAAGTTTACTGTATATATATATATATAACCTTTTTGGAGGAGTAGATATATATATATATATATACTCCTCCAAAAAAGTTAAGGATCATATATTAAATATATAATATTTTCATATATAAAGATGAAAAGTGTTATTTTTAGTTTCACGAGTAAAAATGAGATACCGTACTTTGTGTGTAGATTGTTTTACACGATTATGCACAATTTGCACGTGCTCACCTGGGTCTTGAATTGGCTTGGGTGAAAATCAGAGTGAAAACGCACTGTTTTGAAATCGCAAATTGAAAGCTGTGGTGAAATTGAATGTCGTCAGTTTGAGACTACACATCGTTTAATGTTAAAGTTCAGTTACAATGCCACCACGACGATGGGGGGGGAGGGGGGTGTCAATTATGGTATGGGGTGGAATATCTCTGGATGGTCGTACAGACTTATACGCCATCAGGAATGGAGCTCTTACCGCAATTCGGTACAGAGATGAGATCCTTCATCCATTTGTGAGACAGTTTGCAGGTGCCATTGGTCCTGAGTTTGTGTTAATGGACGATAACGCACGGCCACATAGAGCACGAATTGTGAGGGATTACCTTGAAGAAGAGACAATTGAAAGAATGGATTGGCCAGCTGTTTCTCCCGACCTTGACCCTATCGAACACATCTGGGATCAACTTCAGACACGCATTTCAAGACTTGATAACCTACCAAGAACCATAGACGACCTGGCAAATGCTCTGATTAGAGAATGGCAGAACATTCCATTGCAGGACATTAGGCGCTTGATACAGAGCATGCAGCGACGTTGCAGAGCAGTGATTAATGCTCGTGGTGGTCATACCCGCTATTAAACAGCAATTAGTGAACTGACTTTCACACATAATGAAAATTTCTGTTCCGCTGATCATTGAAAACCAGTATGAATTTTGTACGCGTTTTCGTTTTATCAGAATTGTTTGTTTAATCACATTTTATACAGATAACCACATGCACAAACAATTATATATATATACTGAACAAAATAAGAAACTTCCGCTAACTTTGCTTGAACATAACTTGATGAAAACAAACCGGGGGAATAATTGTTATATATGCGTTTAAAGAGTGTTCCATGATGCATCGTTTGGTGCAAAAATCATGGCCATAGGTTAACAGAAACTGGGAGAAATTTTGACCAAGTGTGGTAGGGGTTAAAAAAAAAAAACCCACTTAATAACGGGTATGACCACCTCTTGAATTGACCACTGCAGTGCATCGCAGGCGCATAGAATTGACTAAAGTGTTGATTTCTGCCTGTGAAATATTTTTCCATTCCTGAATGAGCGCTTGACGAAGTTCGTTGACGTTGGCGGGTGGGTTGGGACGACGCCTCGATCGCCTGTCCAGACTATCCCAGACATGCTCGATGGGGTTAAGATCAGGACTTTTAGCGGGCCAGTCATCAATGAAATCAATGTTATTTGTCCTAAGAAAATTTACAGTGTCTCTAGCTGTATGAGACGTGGCATTATCATGCTGAAAAATCGAGATGTTGGCGTTGTTATGGAACAGAGGAATGACGTGATGAGCGATGTTGTCATCGCGGTAACGTCGAGCATTTAAATTGCCATCAACTACTGGTGAACGACAACCATGGGCAATGGCTGCCCAGACAATGATACAACCCCCACCCCCGAAACGACCTCGTTCAAGAACACAACAGTCAGCATAGCGTTCATTTCTCCTACGGTAGACGCGCACCCTGCCATCACCACGTTGTAAAGAAAATCTGGATTCATCCGAAAAAAGAACGGTATTCCAGCGTCGCCGTATCCAACGAGTGTGTACACGTGCCTAATTAAGACGATTTAGACGATGACGTTGCGTTAAAACGCATCCGACGTAAGGACGTCGTGCATGTAAACCGTTCTCCAACAGACGATTACGAACAGTTTGCCCACTGATTCGGTTATTATGAAGCCCAGGTGTGTTAGCAGCAGTAGCAGTGGCAGTTTGGAATCGATTGCGCAAATGCGTGTTCATGATATAGCGGTCTTGACCACGCGTTGTAACACGCGGACGTCCACGACGTGGCAAGTCGTTGGTGCTTCCTATCGTTCGAAATCTTACGCGAAGATTTCGTATCGCTCGACTAGAACTCCCAACATGCCTTGCAACGTCTTCTGTCGACATGCCAGCATCAAGCATGCCAATCGCCCGTTCGCGTAAATTATTGGGTATTCTTGGCATACTAAAAATGCTACAATGTAAAAAACGTTAAATATTTTACAAATTTTGAAGCGTTTTCGTTCGCTTGACAACAATGTCAGTAAGACAAGTAAAACAAATTGACCGAATACTACACAGGACATGTCGAACCATGCATGCACGTGCAAATTGAATTTCACGTTGACTACAATTAACAGTGCAAAAAGAATCGATAAAATTCATGAAACCTGATAATACAACTCAAGGCTAATACTACCTATATAATTTCATTACACAATGAATTCTTTAACACAACAAATACTATATGTACAAATCGGAAGTTTCTCTTTTTTTGTTCAGTAAGTTACAATTCATGCGCTTTGAATACTGATTTTAGTTCGCCTAAGACTGGAAATCTTCTGATTATCGTAACTAATTAAAAACAGGACTATTATATTTGGTGTTGGTAGTTTTAAACATCAGTGGGATTATATGTATGCTGCCTTGGGGTTGGGACGTCGATGGGCTATTTTTTGTTCTAGCCGTGGTATGTGCTATCCTGTCTGTGGGATGGTGCATGCCATATAAAAGACCCCTTGCTAGTATTGGACAAAGAAACTTTCCTCTCTAAAACAGTATGTCACAATTATCAAATGTTTGACATCCAATAACCGATGATTAATAAATCAATATGCTCTACTGGTGTCGTTAAACAAATCAAACTTTAACTTTCCTCTGTAAGACTGTCACAATTACCAAATGTTTAACATCCAATAACCGATGATTAATAAATCAATATGCTCTACTGGTGTCGTTAAACAAATCAAACTTTAAACAGTTATAACAATGATTCATGATGGCATGTCATCACAGCTGTACGTATTCTAAAGATCTCTGTCCGGTGCTAGTTTTGATTTAATAAACTAGTCTGGGAGTGGCAGTCCTCTTTATGATGCAAGAGGGATGAAATCTCCAGTAAAGGATCTCCTCGTGAGTGATAGTCCTCTTTGTGGTGCAAGAGGGATGAAATCTCCAGTAAAGGATCTCCTCGTGAGTGACAGTCCTCTTTGTGGGTGCAAGAAGGATGAACTCTCCAGTAAAGTATCTCCTCGTGAGTGACAGTCCTCTTTGTGGTGCAAGAGGCATGAAATCTCCAGTAAAGGATCTCTCGTGAGTGGCAGTCCTCTTTGTGGGTGCAAGAAGGATGAAATCTCCAGTAAAGTATCTCCTCGGGAGTGACAGTCCTCCTATAGACGAGGCACTGGATAGAGATTAAGAGAATCAACCACTATTTTGTGAATGAATGAATGAATGAATGAATGAATAAATGAATAAATGCCCATTCAGCTCTATATTGTGCAGATTCGAATGAATGAAAGAAAGAAAGAAATGTTTTAGTTAACGACGCCCTCAACACATTTTATTTACGGTTATATGGCGTCAGACATATGGCCCCTGCGTGTGCTGTAACCTCATCGTGGTGCAGGGGTGTAACATTCTCTTTGAGAATGGCCAATACAGCACAAAATTGAAGTTTTGAGTAATATTCAGTATCCGTAAAATTCTGTGATATTTGTGTTTTTGCACAGTTCTTTACACTGTTTTTGAATTTTTATACTGATGTTGATCATCACTTTATTTATTTGCATTACCATAGTTTGACACCCAATAGCCGATGTATTTTTCGTGCTGGGGTGTCGTTAAACATTCATTCATTCATTCATTCAGACATATGGTTAAGGACCACACAGATTTTGAGAGGAAACCCGCTGTCGCCACTACATGGGTTACTCTTTCCGATTAGCAGCAAGAGATCTTTTAGTTGCGCTTCCCACAGGCAGGATAGCCTTTGTTGAAATCAGGGTTTGGAGTCGGTATCTGGATTAAAAATCCCATGCCTCGCCTGGATCCGAACCCAGTACCTACCAGCCTGTTGACCGATGGCCTAGGCCGGAAGAGAGAGAGAGAGAGAGAGAGAGAGAGAGAGAGAGAGAGAGAGAGAGAGAGAGAGAGAGAGAGAGAGAGAGAGAGAGAGAGAGACAGAGAGACAGAGAGAGCGAGAGCGAGAGACAGAGAGAGACAGACAGAGAGAGACAGAGACAGAGACAGAGACAGAGTCTAGCGCGCACTCATCGACTTGTACACCTAGAAACTTCAACCAGGACCTGACCGCCCGTGCTCTAGATTGCATAAAATCCTATGCGCCTGATCATCTTCCAACACCGACGGGATTTTCACCAGCCTCACGTGATCCTCACATGTTCTAAAAGTAATCAAAGTTATTTATGTTCTTTCTCGTAATGCTAGACACTTTTTTCTCTCATCCTCAGGTATATGGAACAGAGCTATCCCATGAAAGAAAGCCATGTTACATAAGAAATTTCTATCTTACATGGGATATCACGCGCTTGCGTTTAACATGACGTCGATGGTAATATATGACGTCATATTAATGTGAGGCGGTGACGTGAGGTCATTAGACAGTTATAAATTAATATTTTGTTATGAAAACCTTCATTTTAAAAGTTATCTTGTTAATTTGTGTTAAAAGCAGACAGTTTTGTTAAAAGGAGACAGCAGATGGAAGACAGCACCTTTAACAGGGGACAACGATTTTAAAAGCAAATAGTTGTGCTAAAAGCAGACAGTTGTGTTAAAATCAGACATATTTGTTAAAAGCAGACAGTTGTGTTAAAAGCAGATAGTTGTGTTAAAAGCAGACAGCAGACGGCAAACACCAACGACGATTTTAAAGAGAAACGACCGTGTTAAAAATGAAATGACAATTTTAACAGGAAGACGATCGTGTTTAGAAATTAGACTACAATTTTAAAGGAAGACGACCGTGTTAAAAATCAAACGACAGTTATAAAGGGAGACGACCGTGTTTATTAAAAGCAGACGACAGAAGGAGGAATGGAATCATCTCTCATTACTGTGATTGGCTTGTGCTGCAGTAGTCTGCTCGTGGTCTTCGGAGATCAGCAGGGTTCAAGGAAACTTCTCGTGATACTACTGGACGGTTTCAGGTGGGACTATCTCAAATACGACGGGTTCAGTGACGATGGGTTTCGCAGGTTCGCCAGAGAGGGGGCGACAGCAGCGTCCCTGCAGCCGGTGTACCCCTCCTCTTCCTACCCAAATTACTACTCGCTCATGACAGGTGAGAATGGACACCCAGGGTCAGTGCTTATAAAACTCTAGAGTCTATGGTACCAGTATACAGTTAGATCCCTTGTGTACGGCACATTTGGAGTTCGATTGTTGGTGCCGGCCTCAGTGTTGTCGTGGTTAAAGGGACATACCCTAGTTTTTAAACACTAACATATTGTTTTACTATTATAACCGTTTTTGATAACTTAAATCATACTTTACTTGGATTTTATTGTTTATATTATCAATTTCCGTACATTCGAAGTGTTTTTGGTCATCCAGGTGTTTTTAATATCACAAAATGCATTTCTCATAGTTTTAAAAACGCACGTGCGTCTGAGAAGTAACAGTTATGGAGTCGAGTTTTAGTCTATTGTTACAGGGTATTTCACCATTTCAAAGTCACAGATTCCTGTTTCACTCAATTGTAACCTTATCCAAATATGTTACAGGTTTGTAGATTAACTAAACTTAGTGTTAATTTTCACGGGTTGAAACTAGGGTCTGTCCCTTTAAGTCATCGGACATAAGGCTGACAGATACAGGGTCTTCAATCTCTTCTCTCTCACTAACCACAAACAACTAACCCTCTGTCCTGGACAGACAGCCCAGATAGCTGAGGTGCTTGAACCGTAATTGGATATAAGCACGAAAATAAGTTAAAATTAACCGAAGTAGTCTAAACCTGATTTTATCTTACAATAATTTCGTACGTACAAAAAATACGAAGTAAAATTAACAATGCTGGGCTGGAAATAGCGGCTTACAAAAAGAGAAAGGAGTTTGTTGGGTTGTTTGTTTTTACCTAGCACCTAAAATTACGAAAACATCGCAGGTCACTTTTCAGGAGACAAACGTATGTACAATCATCTCATCTTCTATCTTCCAACATTATATGTGGGCAAATAGAATTATTTTATTGTGTGTGGTGGCAATAATACGCTTCCGTACTTCTGAGCTCTTGATTCTGTCGTATTTTGCTTGTTGGTCTGCACAGATCCAAGTTTGAAGGCTAATTATTTAGAATAGGAAGTAAATTCTTAAAGGGACATTCCTGAGTTTGCTGCATTGTAAGATGTTTCCGACTAATAAAATATTTCTACGATTAAACTTGCATATTAAATATATTTTCTTGTTTAGAATACCAGTGTCTTTCAATGTGTTTCTGGTCGTCTTAATATTTGTAAGAAGGCCAAACTGGATTTTGTCTTCAAATAATTTCGTATGTACTAAAAAAAACATATTTTAGGAACTAAAATGAACTTTAACCTAGTACAAATATTAGAATGATCTGAAACAATTTTAATGTACAACCACTAATATGTTATGCAGAAAAATATATTTGATATGTAATATGTAAGTCTCTGTTAGTCGATAACATCTTTAAAATTGCAACAAACTCGGGAATGTCTCTTTAAGCTTATTGTCCGAACCAAATTGTTAACAACTACGAAAAATTACTCTCCTACCTTTAATTGCCGTTAGATTTCCTAGGACAATAGTGATAGCCATGGAGTTATTTTTTAAAATGTTGTATCGTGGTTAAGACACATACGTAACTAAATGGACGATGGTTGCCTCTAATGAAAATGGCTATAATCATCTCAAAGGAGGGTCACAGAGTTTCGGTGAACCACCACCCACCCGCTTGTTGAAATGCCCTTTTGACCGGCCTCGGTGGCGCAGTGGTTAAGTATTTTTAATCCAGATACCGATTCCAAACCCTGAGTGAGTGCTCCGCAAGGCTCAGTGGGTAGGTGTAAACCACTTGCATCGACCAGTGATCCATAACTGGTTCAACAAAGGCCATGGATTGTGCTTTCCTGCCTGTGGGAAGCGCAAATAAAAGATTCATTGCTGCCTATCGTAAAAGAGTAGCCTATGTGGCGACAGCGGTTTCCTCTAAAAAAAAAAAAAAAAAGTGTCAGAATGACCATATGTTTGACATCCAATAGCCGATGATAAGATAAAAAATCACTGTACTCTAGAGGCGTCGTTAAATAAAACAAACTTTACTTTAAATGCCTTTTTAAATTGCCCAGAAAATATGCCTGAGCATCTTTCTAACGTTTCCTGGGAACATTGTCCCGAACCACATTAATTACCGAGTTCAGCTGAATCGCCTTCGGTAAACTCAAACTGGATCGGTCTCTAGGTCACCTATAAGTCTATACTAGGTTCAGGTGATTGCCAGAGAACTGAGTGCTTGAGTGGTGTACAATGGCTGACAGCGGCGGATCTCTTATCTGTCAAAAAGTTCACAAAGATACAAATACACTTCTTAGGGCCCGCTAACACTACGCGATTGAATTGGGATTTCTGTCATGCGGTCAATTTGTACTGAAGGTAGAAATCACAAGATGTCTCCGGTCCGGTAACGAAGGCATAGACATTGGAAGATATCAGTAAATGTGTAGAGGAACAGAGAAAGAGAGGGGGGAAGAGGGAGAGAGAGAGAGAGAGAGAGAGAGAGAGAGAGAGAGAGAGAGAGAGAGAGAGAGAGAGAGAGAGAGACAGAGGAGGGGGAAGAGAGAGACAAAGAGGGGGTGGGAGAGAGGGAGGAACTGATAGGTTGGTGGAAAAGCAAAGAAGAATAAATATTAATATTAAAAGTGGTCAATGTTAAGAACAAAGGTTTTAAATGTTTACGTTGTTTTCGGCACTTTATTTTCAACTAGGACTGTATACGGAAAGTCACGGAATGACCGGAAACTATATGTATGACGCGGTACGCAACGAATCCTTTTTGATTGGAAAAAATCCCGAGCAGAAACATCCTCATTGGTGGGACGATGGTGATCCAATATGGGTCACTGCAACAAGGCAGGCAAGTATTTTCAATTACATTTCTTTAATACATTCATTCATTCTTCCTTCCTTCCATTCATTCATTCATTCATTATTTATTTCTTTCGTCTGTCCGTCCGTCCGTCCGTTCGTTCGTTAATTCATTCATTCATTCATTCATTCATCCATCCATATATTCGGGGCGGGACGTAGCCCAGTGGTAAAGTGCAACTAATATTGCACTGTAATAAAATGGTTTAGCGTCAGTGAAGTCCGAACCCCCGGACCAACCCCACCCCCAGCCTACGCCCCTGTTAAAACTTTTTTCTTCTGTTAGAAAAGGTTATAGGATGGAGAAGAGATATTGTAGCTTTAAACAACCTTTCTCATCGTTTTCAAACTTTATTTTCTATTAAAAAAAAGAGATGTTCAGGCACATTTTCTGGGCAATTTAAAAAGTCGTTTAAAAGGGCATTTAAAGTAAAGTTTGTTTTATTTAACGACGCCTCTAGAGTACAGTGATTTTTTATCTTATGATCGGCTATTGGACGTCAAACATATGGTCATTCTGACACTATGTTTTAGAGGAAACCCGCTGTCGCCACATAGGCTACTGTACTCTTTTACGACAGGCAGCAAGGGACCTTTTATTTGCGCTTCCCACAGGCAGGATAGCACACACCATGGCCTTTGTTGAACCAGTTATCGATCACTGGTTTACACCTACCCATTGAGCCTTGCGGAGCAATCACTCGAGGTTTGGAGTCTGTATCTGGATTAAAAATCCCATGCCTCGACTGGGATCCGAACCCAGTACCTACCAGCCTGTAGACCGATGGCCTAACCACGACGCCACCGAGGCCGGTCTTATTTTTTTTATTAAAACATGAATTATATAAAAATGAAAATTGCTTTTAAACTGATTTTAGAAAAAGAACTGCTATATGTTCTACTGGCCTGGGTGTGAGGTGGAGATTCGACGGCTCAGGCCTAAGTTCTGTCAGCCTTACGAAGCAATCGCTACGATATCCCAGTTCCGCTCGGCCATTGCGCAGTCTCTGCAGCTTCTTCAAAACGGAAGTGCTGATTTGGCGAGTAAGTACGGTATCAGGATTGTTTTTGTTTGTTTGTTGTTGTTGTTTCTTCTTTTGTTTTGTTTTGTTGGTTTTTTCTTATTCAAAATCATATTCCTGCAAAAGGAAGATTCCAAATTTACATTTTTACACGGTCATAATTTATCGCATAAATCACTGGTACTTTGTCTTTAGGAGGACTGCCACTTCTCAAAGTGTAGTATTTGAAGACTGCCACTCCCAAGCAGAGGCGAACTCAAGGGCGGGGGAGGGGGGGAGTGCAGGGACCTGTCCCCTCTCCCTAAAATATTCTAGTGCCCCTTTTATTTCTCTCTTATTTTTTTCTTATTGCGATGTCCTTTTGACGAGTCGGCCCATTACAAGTAACCTTGTTTACCGTTAGACCTCCACCGCCAAATATTTCTTTGATCCGCCCCCGCCCAAGACTGGTGTGGCAAATGTAGTCTTGATCTATAACATACACTCATAAATCATTGTTAACACAGTGGCGGTGTCAAGTGTTCACGAAAGCTGAGCATATCCTTCCCCAGCGGAATGAATGAATGAATGAATGGATGGGTGGATGGAAGAATGAATGAATGAATGAATGAATGTATCTATCTTTAACGACATCACCGTAGCACAAAAAATAGAATTTCATTTTTAATATTTCAGACATCGTATAAAATGTCCTGATTTAGGCCTACTATACTTAATTATGGTTAAAGCACGCTGTCAAAATGTGTGGAATCCACTATGTCCCTTTTTTGTGTCTTTCTCTTTGTTTTGTTTTCTTATTTCTTTCTTTCTTTCTTTTTTCATTTATTTATTAGGGTTGTGATGCAAATTATACATTTTGGAATAATATAGTTTTCTGATTTTTTTCTTTTTCAATCTTTATCATTATTTTTTTGTTGTAATTAGTCTAACCCTTTTTAAAAAAAACAAAAAAAAAAAAACAAACAAACAAACATTATTTTGGACGTTGCTAGTTCTGGCGCTTATAAAACTTTAAGAATCTAGACTCAAATCTTTAATAACGTCACACATATGACGTTAAATGTTCACTCTATTTAGAATAGAGTCTTGGTGTTTAAAAGCACCGAGCCAGGGACCATATTTTCGAAGCTATCTTAGCGCTACGAAATAGTGAAACCATCGTAAGGTGTGACGTCACTACAGCACACGCCATAGTGACGTCATAGCTTACGATAATGTTTCGATTTCGTAGACTAAAGATTGATTCGAAAATATGGGCCCTGCTTTACAGCCGTCGATACACAATGTTCTGTTTGTGTCTACTTCAGCAATTTATTTCGAGAATATCGATCACGAAGGCCATGCGTACGGTCCTTTCAGCGACGCCATCAACAGCACTCTCAAAATGGTCGACGCTGAAATCGCTTTCCTACTGGCTGAGATGGATCGACGTCATATCCGGGATAGCGTTGACGTCATGATCACATCTGATCACGGGATGACCGACATGTCGGGAGTCTCCCCGACCAGACTCATTAACATCAGCTCGGTGCTTCCAGCAGGAGATTACTCCCTCGTCGTGGAAGGTGGCTCCCTAACTAGCGTCTTTTTGAGCAGCGAGCTTGTTCCACAGGTAAGAAGAATGTAGTTATAATTCATTACAGTGACTGAACCTGGTTACTTACAATAACACCACCTCTCAAGATACAGGCATTTTCGGACGCCAGTGAATCTTATTCATAATGGTATATTCAAGGAGGAAATGTTTTATTTAGGGGCGCACTCAACACATTTTATTTACGGGTTATATGGCGTCGGACATATGGTTATGGACCACACAGATACTGAGAGAGGAAACCCGCTGTCGCCACTTCATTGGCTACTCTTTTCGATTAACAGCACCATCCCACAGACAGGATAGTACATACCACGGACTTTGTTACACCAGTTGTGGCGTACTGGCTGGAACGAGAAATAGCCCAATGTGTCCACCGACGGGGATCGATCCTAGACCGACCGCGCATCAAACGAACGCTTTATCACTGGACTACGTCCCGCCTCCCACAGGTAAGAGGCGTGGGAGTAGTGTCACACATCAAGGTCAAGGTCACGAAAAGTAGGTCATGAGGGCACTAGCGGGGTTGATACTTCTAGCGGGGTTTCGTTCAGTTGGTTCTTTGATCGCCTGAAGAGCGAATGATCACAGGATCTTTTTTTAATTGTCTTCTTTTTTTCCTTTTTTTTCAAATTGTATTTGTCGCCCACACATTCACCCCACGCATCACAACCTGTGCTCCATGTCTGTTACATGGAAGGTCACGGTATGTACTGTCTTGTATATGGGGAAAGTGCATATAAAAGATCCTATTCTGTTTGGGGTTTTTGTTTGGGTCTTTTGTGTGGGTTTTGTTTTTGTATGAGTAGCTGATATGACACATATATACCAGTAATACTGTATTTCATCATATTGTCACAGTGATATTTAACATCAGGCCTACATGGAATCTACCATGATACAATACATTACAACCTACATACCAATGATACTGTACATTTCATCATATTGTCACGATTATCTGATATTTAACATTACTTGGCAATACATAAATACTGTGGTCCTGTATTTCGCCTGATTGCCACAATAAAGTTAGTTTTTAAAAAATATTCCTAGATCCGCCACTGGATTATGACTACTTTTTTTTTTTTTTTTTTTTTTTTTTTGTTTAACGACACCACTAGAGCACATTGATTAATTAATCGTCGGCTACTGAATGTCAGACATTTAGTACTTCTGACACGTAGTCATTAGAGGAAACGCGATACATTTTTCCATTAGTAGCAAGGGATCGTTTATATGCACTTTTCTACAGACAGGAAAGCACATACCACAGCCTTTGATCAGCTGTGATGCACTGGTTGGAATGAGAAAAAAACACCCAATCAGTTGAATGGATCCACCATGGTGGTTCGATCCTGCGACGCAACCGACTGCAACAATAAAAACAGTCTCAGAAAGAAGGAAGGAAATGTTTTATTTAACGACGCACTCAACACATTTTATTTACGGTTATATGACGTTGGACATATGGTTAAGGACAACACAGAGGAGGAAACTCGCAGTCGCCACTTCATGGGCTACTCTTTTCGATTAGCAGCAAGGGATCTTTTATATGCACCATCCCATAGACAGGATAGCACATACCACGGCCTTTGATGTACCAGTCGTGTTGCACTGGCTGGAGCGAGAAATAGCCCAATGGGCCCACTGACGGGGATCGATCCCAAACCGACCGCGCATCAAGCGAGCGCTTTACCACTGGGCTACGTCTCGCCCCACAGTTTCCAAAAATAATTGCTTGTCAACAAGTGTTATGTGCACACTGCACAGTGACCTTAACCTTTCTACATTTGCATTTGAACTTATTTTCGTGTTTTTGTCCAATTAAGGTTCGAACACGCTGTCCTGGGCACACACCTCAGCTATCTGGGCTGTCTGTTCAGGACAGTGGGTGGGTTAGTTGTTAGTGAGAGAACAGTAAGGGTGTAGTGGCCTTACGCCTACCCACTGAGCTCTTAATAACTCATTCTGGGTTGGAGCCAGCACCGGGCTGCGAACCCTGTGCCTACCAGCCTGTAGTCCGATGGCTTAACCACGACGCCACCGAGGCCGGTTACCTTCCATTCAAATTTGACTTTTTAGAATTTTGTGACTTCCTCACCTGCCTGAAACCTTAGTGGTACATGGGCATGTTAAAAATACTCACTTCCTCACACCCCTTTACAAAATCTTAGATCAGCCCCTGTGCATGGCCATACCTGGTAGGAACATTTGAGAGAGTTGCTCCACAGAAAAATTCAGGTCAGGTAACGTCAGGTCATAGGGCTTAACGAGCACATTCAGAGCAAAATGTTGTAGCGCACGCCTGTCATGGGCGCGGGTGTCCACTTACGCCGCCTTCTTCGACCAGGACAGAAAAGGGATTGGGGTGGGTGGGAGAAGTGACCGCCCGCGCTGGCAGGTGCAGGAGATCATCAGCAGCCCAGCGGGGGCAATGTGGTGCTATTGAATTTTGAATGTCTCGTAGGATTAAAAAATCAAAAATCAATGTTTTATTTAACGACGCACTCAGCACATTTTATTTACGGTTATATGGCGTCAGACATACGGTTAAGGACCACACAGATTTTTTGAGAGGAAACCCGCTGTCGCCACTACATGGGCTACTCTTCCGATTGGCAGCAAGGGATCTTTTATTTGCGCTTCCCACAGGCAGGATAGCACAAACCATGGCCTTTGTTGAACCAGTTATTGAGCTACACCTACCCATTGAGCCTTGCGGAGCATTCACTCAGGGTTTGGAGTCGGTATCTGGATTAAAAATCCCATGCCTCGACTGGGATCCGAACCCAGTACCTACCAGCCTGTAGACCGATGGCCTGCCACGACGCCACCGAGGCCGGTTCGTAGGATTAAGTCCAGATTTGTTTTTAATTTGCGCAGTTTTCATGGGGTCATTTGGCGCTGTCACGGGGATCCTATAATACCCGTAACTGAATAAAACACGATTATCCAAATATCTCTCCTAACTGTATATCTATTAAATCTCTAAGATCTTATATAAATATATATATGTAGCACGTTTAGTTCACTAGAAAACACAACAAAACACAATACACTTTGGAATCTGTATTAACTCTAACGCTAACAAATGTACTTGCCGCAGTAGTTAATTAACAACAACAATATAATAACAACCCAGAGCTAATCACTTAATTAGTTAGACACTAGGTGTCTAGTTTACACAATATTCTAATCACTTCGCCGTGATACAACACACACACGATTGATAATTGAGAAACGCTGCCAGGGGAACGTAATTAATAAAGGAATTACAACTCTATTCCTAACTGGTTAATTTTTAATTAACCTTTAACTACTCATTCAGTAACCTTGTAATACAGAATTAATACTGGTACATATCCCAATAAAGACAATAACCTACAGTTTACCTAGGTCCTCTAGGATGACTGGCTAAGCTTTAATATTTTAGAACAGTGAAGCCTACAATTTACTTTGTCAGATTACCGGAGACACCGTCTAAATAATATTGGTATAATACAGTATTAGAATATTTAAAGTCACATCAATCACATCAAGGTTATACAACAGAGCAGAAAAATATATTTACCAGTCCAGTCGGACAACGTTCCCCGGGAGCCTTCCAATGTTTCTCCCCGATATATCTAAAATCCTATCTATTTATTAAAAAATCCTCAGAGACAGCGAATATCGCCTAGGGGCACAACGCGGTACCTCACCTATCATGTGATATTTCTACAAGAGACGGTATTTTTTTCTTAGATGGCCAGACTTACTGTCGCCAGTTCGCTAGAATTACCCCGGTCGTAAACCGCACTACCTGAGTTATTACGTAACTACTGGTCACATGGCCTCCACATCTGGTCTAAGTGCATATTGGGATGCAGCTCTACCACCGTCGCGCGGGGGTATTACGTAACCAAGCTGCACACGGCCCTCTAAAACAATTAACATCGCCACAGGCGAAAAGATAAGAGCATGTTCCGTCACAGGCGCATAAAACGGCTCATCGAAAGTAAACTTAAAGGGACATTCCTGATTTTGCTGCATTGTAAGATGTTTCCGACTAATAAAATATTTCTACGATTAAACTTACATATTAAACATATTTTCTTGTTTAGAATATCAGTGTCTGTATATTCAATGTGTTTTTGGTCGTCTTAATATTGGTAAGAAGCCCAAACTGGATTTTGTCTTCAAATAATTTCGTACGAAAAAAGATTTTTGGGAAATAAAATGAAATTTAACCTAGTACAAATATTATTACGATCAGAAACACGTTTAATATACAGCTACTAATATTTTATACAGAAAAATCTAATTACAATCGTTAAAAAGTCTTTGTTAGTCGATAACATCTTAAAAAGTGCAGCAAACTCGGGAATGTCCCTTTAAGGAAAGAAAGAAAGAAATTTTTATTTAACGACGCACTCAACACATTTTATTTACGGTTATATGGCGTTAGACCACACAGATTTTGAGAGGAAACCCGCTGTCGCCACTATATGGGCTACTCTTTCCGATTAGCAGCAAGGGATCTTTTATTTGCGCTTCCCACAGGCAGGATAGCACAAACCATGGCCTTTGTTGAACCAGTTATGGATCACTGGTCGATGCAAGTGGTTTACACCTACCCATTGAGCCTTGCGGAGCACTCACTCAGGGTTTGGAGTCGGTATCTGGATTAAAAATCCCATGACTCGACTGGGATCCGAACCTAGTACCTACCAGCCTGTAGACCGATGGCCTAACCACGACGCCACCGAGGCCGGTGTTCCTTTAAAGAGCTATTTGAGTGATTTTAATTTAATTTACCAAATTATAGCTCTTTCGAAAAAGTTACCCTTTTTTATTTAGTTAAAGAATCGCCCCGTATTATATTGCGCCGTGCCCTCTTTTTTTCTTCTTTTTTTTCACTACACCCCCAGTTATGTTAGTCTAGAACCGGCATCGAGAATGCTGGGATCTGTTGTAATGAGTACTGGTATTTGATTTCGACAGGTGTACCAGAAGCTGAAGTCGTTTCACCCCCACATGAAGGCTTATCTGCGAGACGAAATCCCCGACAGGTGGCACTACAAGCGAGGACGTTACGTGGCGCCAATTACACTGATAGCAGACGTCAACTGGTTCATACTGGCGGTAATCAATGTTGGGGTGGGGGTGATGGGGGGGGGGGGGGGGCATTATGTGTAGGACATTATGCAAGAGTGTAAGAGGTGTCTAGACTGTGGCGATTTATTTAAAGGGACATTCTTGAGTTTGCTACATTTTTAAAGATGTTTTTGACGACAGTAATTACATATCAAATATATTTTTCTGCATAAAATATTAGTGGCTGTATATTAAACGTGTATCTGGTTGTTCTAATATTTCTACTAGGTTAAATTTCATTTAAATGACATTTTATTTCCTAACAAAGATTTTTTCGTACGTATAGAATTATTTGAAGACAAAATCCAGTTTGAGCTTCTTACAAATATTAAGACGACCAGAAACACATTGAACATAGAGACACTGATATTCTAAACAAAAAAATATATTTAATATGTAAGTTTAATCGTAGAACTATTTTATTAGTCGGAAACACCTTACAATGCAGCAAACTCGGGAATGACCCTTTAAGAGCAGTATAAAGTTAAAATACGACAGAATCAAGAGCTCAGAAGTACGGGAGCGTGTTAGTGCCACCACACATAATAAAATAATTCTATTTACCAACATTATAATGTTACAAGATAGAAGATGAGATGATCGTACATACATTTGTCTCTTGAAAAGTGACTTGGGATGTTTTCGTAATTTTAGGCACTAGACCGGCCTCGGTGGCGTCGTGGTTAGGCCATCGCTCTACAGGCTGGTAGGTACTGGTTTCCGATCCCAGTTGAGGCATGGGATTTTTAATCCAGATACTGACTCCAAACCCTGAGTGAGTGCTCTGCAAGGCTCAATGGGTAGGTGTAAATCACTTGCACCGACCAGTGATCCATAACTGGTTCAACAAAGGCCATGGTTTGTGCTATCCTGCCTGTGCGAAGTGCAAATAAAAGATTCCTTGCTCATTGTCGTAAAAGAGTAGCCTATGTGGCGACAACGGGTTCCTCTAAAAAAAAACAGTGTCCGAATGTCGATATGTTTGACATCCAATAGCCGATGATAAGATAAAAAAAAGTCAATGTGCTCTAGTGGCGTCGTTAAATAAAACAAACTTTACTTTTTAGGTGCTAGGTCAAAAAACAAATTAACTCCTTTCGCTTTTCGTAAGCCGCTATTTCTAGCCCTGCATTGCTCATTTTACTTCGTATTTTTTGTACGTACAAAATTATTGGAAGGTAAAATCAGGTTTAGCCTACTTCATTTGATTTCAACTCTTATTTTTGTGCTTATATTCAATTAAGGTTCAAGCACGCTGTCCTGGGCACACACCTCGGCTATCTGGGCTGTCTGTACAGGACAGTGGGTTAGTTGTTAGTTGGTTAGTGGTTAGTGTCCTTACCTTAACCCATTGAGCCTTAAGAACTCTCCCTCTGGGTTGGAGCCGGTACCGGGCAACGAACCCTACACCTACCAGCCTGTAGTCCGATGGCTTAACCATGACGCCACCGAGGCCGGTTTTAGGCTACTACAAACATTAGGACTACAACAAACTGCTTGTTTATACAGACACTTGTTATTCTAATCAAGAACATATATTTAACATGTCATTTTGGTCACCAAAAAGTGTCTAGTAGTCGAAAACATCTTACAATGGAAACAATCTCAGGACAGTCTCTTTAAACAAACATTCCTTTCCTTTCTTCCAGCCTTACTACCCTCACTATCCTGCCAACTCAGACGGGAGTCCATGGCTTGGTTGGCATGGTTACGACAACACATTCATAGATATGCACGGGATATTTCTAGCCTCTGGTCCATGTAAGTAGCGACTCCTGTGACCTGTGACACTAGTTTTTACGTGCCTATATCCACAGAGGTTCAGGCACGCCCACCTCGGATTTAATCTCTGACTTCGCCAGTGACTAACTCCGGGGCAGGGGGGGGGGGGGGGGGGGGGGGGGGGGGGATTGAGTTTGAAGTGGGCAGAATTTGGAAAATAGCCAGTTAGTAGCGTCCAGCGAGAGCGCGGACCAAATAGCAGACACCAAGTGAGGCCGTGCTGTGATTGGCTGAATTTCGATTCCTTGGTGAGACCTGTCTTCTACCTAAGTTAAAATGAGAATACCTGCATCCAGCCATGTCCGGACTTTAAAATTAAACCCAAAAGTAGTTTTGACTGCTCGGCCTGAAAGGTTTTAAGGTGATTTGAGCAATTGAACGGGCGCCAAAGTAAAGTGCGTTGGACTATTTAAAAAAAAATAAACATAAGAATTTAGAGCCACGGCCGCAAGTTTTAAAGTCCAACTAAGCCCAAAAACGGAGGTTACCTGTCCTAGATAAGGTTGACTAGGGGGAGGAGAGCCACACCCTCGTATCCAAGTTGGGGATCAGCTGGTGGATGTCTGGCTTCGCTAGCAGTCTGGTAATAGCAGGATACTGTTCGCTGAACACCTTCATCAGTCGATGGATCGAAATGTTGTCCATTTCTGCAAACAGTAGAGCCTGGCTGTAGCGGTTGTCCAGATGGTGTGTTGTACACACAGCTTTTTTCCCGTCCTTGAACGTCACTGGGTGCAGCTCGTACTCCCCCTGTCCGTCGGGCATGTCCTCAAAGTTCCTACATCGTGGAACCGTGAGGAGCTTTTTGGTGTCCGAGATGTTACCGACAAAGCAGTTGAGGTAGCGCCGATTCAGCTTCCCGTGCAGAGTCCAGGGGTCCATGGTGTCTCCGGACTCTGCACCTTCGGGTGGTGGCTGTGGTTGTTTCGGCGGTGTCCTGGTGGTAGTGACCGCAATCGACGCTTCCGCCTTCCGCTTTCCAACGGCACCTTGACGGTCCTGCGTCTCAGTTGGTGTCACCGGTAAAGTTGGCGACATACCACTGGACGCAAGAGTAGCCCAAGATGAAGTGGGCCGCCGGGTCGGAGTTTCGCAGATTGATGTGCTGGACTCCTTCTCTTGGGCCGTCTCTGAAGTAGGGCAGGTCGGGACCACGGTCTCTTCCTTCCTCTTCTTGGGCGAAACTGCAGGGCGCGGCGACGCAGAAGGAGCCGCTGCCGGTAGTTGAGCTACCGGGTTTGGCCCCCCCCCCCCCCCCCTGAACCGCTCCCTGCGGGTTTCTCCTCTTCCTCCATCTAGTTCTCCTCTTCTTCTGTGGTTGCGCGTCGCCGTACACCAAAGTCACGGTTGCCCGTGACCCGGTGTACGCGACGCGGTACTCCAGTAGAACTCCGTAGCTTGTAATCAGTCCCCCCGGGGGGGGGGGGGGGGGGTAACTGCAGAGAGCATGAACAAAGGTCTTGCTTCATCTTATACAATAACGTGAGTGGGAGTAGCGACTCCGTTAATACTAGTATATATATAGATCTGAGCAGAATCACGTGTTTCAGAAAATATTTTTGTTTGACCAGTCAAAACACCGATTACGTAAATCTAATAGCAGCTTAACAAATGACACGAGTCGGAATGCCAAGGGAACTTTGAGGGAGGTTTGGAGAGGGATCGTAAAAAAAAATGTAAAATTAATATATAATAAAATTATAACTCACAAAATTTAGGGGGTGGTGGCCGGGCCCCTGCCCCCTCCCCCAGATCCGCCTCTGTTATCACAATCTTATTTTCCAATATTCGTTTGCTCAAAACGTCCTTATTGAAAAGAATGATAAATGAATTATATGTGTTATATTGTCAGCTTTCAAGACAAACCACGTCTCCAATAAACCACGCCTCCATATTGATTTAAGTGCTATATTTCCAGAGCCAAACAATGCTTCCCATATACATTTAAGTGTTATAATAATTATTGTCAGGTTGCTGCTTACAAAACAAGCCACGCCTCCCATATTAATTGTGTTATATTTCAAGCTTTTAAGACAAACCACACCTCCATTAAACCACATCTCCCATATTAATTTAAGTGTTATATTTCCAGCTTTCGAGATAAACCACGCCTCCATTAAACCATGCCTCCCATATTAATTTAAGTGTTATATTTTCAGCTTTCCAGACAAATCACAATCCAATAAACCACGCCTCCCATATTAATTTAAGTGTTATATTTTCAGCTTTTAAGACAAACCACGCCTCCATTAAACCACGCCTCCCATATTAATTTAAGTGTTATATTTTCAGCTTTCCAGACAAACCACGCCTCCATTAAATCACGCCTCCCATATTAATTAAAGTGTTATATTTCCAGCTTTCAAGACAAACCACGCCTCGCGATCTCTCGAAATCACTCAGCTGTATCAGGTGATGTGTAGAATCCTCGACGTCACACCCTCCCCTAACAACGGTTCCTGGAATCTAGTGGAAGACTTTCTAGAGTCGTCTTTATCCAGCTCTCTACGAACTGAGAGCTCGCTAGCTACCATTGTGTTCTTCGTATTACTGAGTTTTGTGTTTTCACGTAATTAGTGTAACTAAAATCATAAAATCATATATAATATAGAATACTAAACGAGCTTGCCTGTCATACCATTTTTATGAAATGAGTGAACAGGTTTAATATATGACGAGCGAAAGCGAGTCGATACCAACACTGTTCGCAAGTTTCCTAACAATAGTATGACAGGTAAGCCAGTTTAGTATTTTATTTATTACAAACCAAATGCAAACAAGACGCAACGCAGAAGTAAGCAGCAATCTAATTAAAATTAGCTCCACTATTACATGTGGATCTAACAGCAGCCAGTTGGAGCTCATGTCCACCAATCAAAAACATTACTTACAGAATCATGCCAGTGATTGGAAAATAATTTGAAAATATTCCGAATTATCCTGAGGGTATACGATATGTTTCATGTGAATTACGAATGCCTTATTTAAATCAGTAGAACTAATTTTAATCAGACTGCGTAGTGTCCAATGTCCAGGTAACATTTCGTCTGTAAATAATAATTTAAATATTGACCAATCACACTTCGCCTTTTATAACGTTATTTGGGAGCATACAAATTCTAAAAATATCGGGTGAGTCTATTTTAGTGGCCGCAGTACAGCGAACCATACTAATACGTACGGGATGGGTTATCAGTCTTCAATTTTACATTACAAATTATTTATTTATTTATAAAAAACCCAACTAAATCAGTCTTCAGTTTTACATTACAAATTATTTATTTTATAAAATAAAACATGGTTTAAGGCATTCATAATTCACACGAAACATGTCGTATACCCTCAGGATAATTCGGAATGTTTTCAAATTATTTTTAAATCACTGGCATGATTCTGCAAGTAAGGTTTTGATTGGTGGACATGAGCTACAACTGGCTGCTGTTAGATCCATAGTGTAGCTAATTTTAATTAGATTGAAGTAAGCAGTTGTCGAGACCTATTACACGTTTTTTTCCTGCAAATTGGGTCAGCAAGTGATTACGTTACGCTCACGTCACGCCATTATTACACTAAAGTACTGCCGACAATAGAATGAAAATGGTTTTCGTCAATTATTTCTTTCATATTAAACTGACAAGTAAATATTTTGTAAATACCTATTTAATGATACTCTACCTAATTTAGCATTTAGTTGTTTTGGCTCTCATTGATGTACAAAGTGGTGTTTACTCTTGAAATTGAAATAAAGATGTCAGTAAACAGAAGATTTGTGACCTTTATTAGAACAGACTATAACACATTTTGATATGTGTCAATTTAATTTACCCTTAAACAAACTTTTAATTTAAAACTGCAAGTTAACTGATTATTTTGAATTGAAGCATAAATTATTAATTATGACCAGCATATTTAGTGAATATAAATTCAAGTACATTAGAAATACACAATCTTGCAACCACTTAAAGGTGCTATATTATAGTTATATGTGAGCATCTGTTTATGATAAAAATTCTCCAATAAAATGTATTTTCTACTAGTAAATAAAATTATTTCCTATAATCTTTTATGGGCATATGGTTAAAGGTGTAGTTTTTAAATGTTAAAGCAAAATTTAATAAAGACATGATTTGCAATAGCTGTCATTATGCAACTTTAAGATAGCACCTTTAATACCAGTACAATACATCACAAAATCAAAATGTTTCTTGACAGTTTTGCTCAAAAGGTACTTATAAATGTCTACAAATATTTTCTTTTGGAGAGGAATAGGGGTAAACTGTCACCAGAAACAGTCCCTCACATATTGTAACAGCAATGAAATTGACACAAGTTGACCAAAATGTCTATAGTCTGTTCCAATAAAGTGCACAAATCTTCTGTTTACTGACATCTTTATTTTAATTTCAAAAGTAAATACCACCTTGTACATCAATAAGAGCCAAAACAAGTAAATGCTAAATTAGGTAGACTATCATTAAATAGGTATTTACAAAATATTTACTTGTCTGTTTAATATATAAGAAATAATCGACGAAAATCATTTTTATTCTATTTCCGGCAGTATTATAGAAAGAAACAGTTTTATTTCATACTTTGTTGACAATTTTATTTTCATATATGAATTTCTTTGTATAATTTAGGTCATAAGCACTTGGTAATGCGAATGTTGTGTCCGACTCCATGCAAAAACTCAGGAATGGACTTGGAACCAATCAAATAGCAATCTTCACACCTTCGTGATACTAAAACAGACCCATTCAAATAGCGATCTCCACCTTTCTGATTCTTGATGACCTCCATTGTAAAATATTTCATATATTTGTGCTATTTATTCTAATGATGGCACTAACGATTCTGAGGAATGGTGCTCCCTCACATCTTTTATGTTGATATCATGGGTAATTAAGTTGGAAGCCATCTGGGAAGCCATATATGGGATAAGATAAAGGGATAGATCTGAGGACATAAAGAGAAGGGATTATCCTTTGAATGGGTCAGTTAGAGAAGGGCTTCTTAAAGGGCTTCTTAAAGACAATGATAATTGAGACATTTAAAGAACCCATTGGATAGGTCAAGGACTCAATGACAATTAAAACTCAATTGGCTAAGTTAATTGGGAAATATTATATATAAATAAATTTTTTTAAAAAGAGGAATTTTAGTAAAAATGTAGGGTTTCTTTCTTTCCGTTTCGTTTTTTCCTGTTACTTTTTTTCTGTTTCTTTCTTTCCTGTTTCTTTTTTTCCTGTTTCTTTCTTTCCTACAACCGGTAAATACCTCTCTCAATATAACAGGTTAAGAAACACCTTATGATTAATATCAAACCATTATGTATAATTGTCTATTACATTATGTTTGTATTATGTAATCACTGTTATATTGTTTTTGTATCTCCTGCACTATATGCAGTCGTCGTCTTTTATTTATATTTGTGTTTATATACTGATGAGCTGTAAAGCTCAAAGTTAATAAAGAATTGAGAATTGAATTGTATTGAATTATAAATCTGAGCGCAACCATCTAAGTCGACATTTTTGGAAATTACAACGCACTTGTCGAGTTGGTCAACTCTCTGTCTCTCTGTCTCTGGCTCTCTGTGTGTGTGTGTGTGTGTGTGTGTGTGTGTGTGTCTCTCTCTCTCTCTCTCTCTCTCTCTCTCTCTCTCTCTCTCTCTCTCTCTCTTCTCTGTGTGTATATACAGTCAAACCTGTCCTAGCGGCCACCTGTACTCAGCGGTTACCTGCCTTAAGCGGCCACTTTTTTCCCTCCCAAACGATTTATAATGTAAATGCGCCTGTAATAAGCGGTCACCTGTCTAACGCGGCCAGCGGCCACCTAAATCGGATCCCAAATCGCTAAAATACCTGTATTAAGCGGCCACAGTAAAGTTTTACTATTATATAAAAGAGATATTTTAACAACAACGATACGGTTCAGCAAATAATCGGTCTTCACACCTTCAGGAATACTAGTACCCATTCAGTCCCGACATATCTACTGTATATCAGTTAAGAAAGTGTGACTCTGGCATGCATCTAATTGCCTCTGGGCAGGCTATGCTTGACAGTTGTAGGTTCACATACTATGACAATACACCGCATGAAGTAGGAATTAAAGAATTAAATGGGGAAAAAAAAAAAAAAAGGTTAATTTAATACATTCCATTTGCATTATTTCTGAAGGAGACGACATGTCAAATGTTGATTTATAGTCATCAGTGAAGCACACATCCGTTGACTAGAAGTACAGATGGTAAAAGAAGAAACAACAACAAATGTTTTAAAGACTATATGTGGCAACCTGTACTCAGCGGTCACCTGCCTTAAGCGGCCATTTTTATCTACTCCCTTGTGTGACCGCTTAAGACAGGTTTGACTGTATATATACTGAACAAAAAAAGAAACTTATTTGTACATATAGTATTTGTTGTGTTAAAGAATTCATTGTGTAATGAAATTATATAGGTAGTATTAGCCTTGAGCTGTATTATCAGGATTCATGAATTTTATCGATTATTTTTGCACTGTTAATCGTCGACAACGTGAAATTAAATTTGTACGTGCATGCATGGTTCGACATGTCCCGTGTAGTATTCGGTCAATTTGTTTTACTTATCTTACTGACATTGTTGTCAAGTGAACGAAAATGCTTAAAAATTTGTAAAAAAAAATAACGTTTTTTACATTGTAGCATTTTTAGTATGCCAAGAATACCCAATAATTTATGCGAACGGGCGATTGACATGCTTGATGCTGGCATGTCGACAGAAGACGTTGCAAGGCATGTTGGGAGTTCTAGTCGAGCGATACGAAATCTTCGCGTAAGATTTCGAACGACAGGAAGCACCAACGACTTGCCACGTCGTGGACGTCCGCGTGTTACAACACGTGGTCAAGACCGCTATATCATGAACACGCATTTGCGCAATCGATTCCAAATTGCCACTGCTACTGCTGCTAACACACCTAGGCTTCATAATAACCGAATCAGTGGGCAAACTGTTCGTAATCGTCTGCGGGAGAACGGTTTACATGCACGACGTCCTTACGTCGGGTGCGTTTTAACGCAACGTCATCGTCTAAATCGTCTTAATTGGGCACGTGTACACACTCGTTGGATACGGCGACGCTGGAATACCGTTCTTTTTTCGGATGAATCCAGATTTTCTTTACAACGTGGTGATGGCAGGGTGCGCGTCTACCGTAGGAGAAATGAACGCTATGCTGACCGTTGTGTTCTTGAACGAGATCGTTTCGGGGGTGGGGGTTGTGTCATGGTCTGGGCAGCCATTGCCCATGGTTATCGTTCACCACTAGTCGTCATTGATGGCAATTTAAATGCTCAACGTTACCGCGATGACATTCTCGCTCATCACGTCATTCCTCTGTTCCATAACAACGCCAACATCTCGATTTTTCAGCATAATAATGCCACCTCTCATACAACTAGAGACACTATAAATTTCTTAGGACAAATAACATTGATTTCATTGATGACTGGCCCGCTAAAAGTCCTGATCTCAACCCCATCGAGCATGTCTGGGATAGTCTGGACGACGATTGAGGCGTCGTCCCAACCCACCCGCTAACGTCAACGAACTTCGTCAAGCGCTCATTCAGGAATGGAACAATATTCCACAGGCAGAAATCAACACTTTAGTCAATTCTATGCGCCTGCGATGCACTGCAGTGGTCAATTCAAGAGGTGGTCATACCCGTTATTAAGTGGGGTTTTTTTTGTTTAACCCCTACCACACTTGGTCAAAATTTCTCCCAGTTTCTGTTAACCTATGGCCATGATTTTTGCACCAAACGATGCATCATGGAACACTCTTTAAACGCATGTATAACAATTATTCCCCCGGTTTGTTTTCATCAAGTTATGGTCAAGCAAAGTTAGCGGAAATTTCTTAATTTGTTCAGTATATATATACCCCCCCCCCTCTCTCTCTCTCTCTCTCTCTCTCTCTCTCTCTCTCTCTCTCTCTCTCTCTCTCTCTCTCTCTCTCTCTCTCTCTCTCTCTCTCTCTCTCTCGCTCTCTCTCAGACCCCAGACTACCAACTGTCTCGACGCAGTTTGCCAACTCGCCGATATCTCGACTTCTACGACTGTCCAGTTGCTAGTCTGAGCGCTCTTACAACTCGATTCTCGTCGTATACAACTCCTACGACCGATTAGTAGTTAATATGAGCGTATCCATCGTTATGCTAGGATCAGAGTACCAACTGCCAACAGAAATTTTGTCAACTCGACGGATGCGTTGCAATTTTCCAAACTCCCTCCTAACGACGGGTGTGCTCAGATTAACAACTAATGGGTTATACGACGAGAATAGAGTTGTAAGAGCGCTCAGACTAGCAACTGGACAGTCGTAGAAATCGAGATATCGGTGAGTTGGCAAACTCCGTCGTGACAGTTGGTAGTCTGATACTAGCATAAGAAAAGGGAATGTAAAAGCGGGACCTCTTCATATAAATAAAGCGCAGCATTCCAGGAGTGGGCGTGATAGAAACTAAACGGTTCCAATTATTGAAAAAAAACTATCCAAAAAAAAAAGCGGGGCCTGCCCTCGCTAGGAGAGGGGGGGGGGGGGGGGACTGAACCATCGTGTTAACCCCTTAGTCTTTATTTCTTTCCTTGCTGTGTTAATGTTTGCGTGATCAGTTTCTCTGTGCTATACAATTTGATCATAATATATATATATATATATATATATATATATATATATATATAATATCTATGTATATGTATGTATATATGTAATATATATCTATGTATGTATGTATGTAACATGTATGTACATACATGTATGTATGTATAAATATATATATATATATACATACATATATATACATATATATATATATATATATATATATATATATAATAACTTGGATATATTATACTTTGACTTCCATGGTTTATTTACATACAATACTGTTTCGTACAGGTCGCGATGTTTGTGCGAACCTGCACTCTTCAGTGCATAGACCAGAGTGATTTGTATAGAACATTAATTACGGCGACGTGTCTCTTCTAATCATGTTAAATTACTCAAGAGGTATTTGTCTTTGTGTCTACATTTGCTGACCAGTTCGTTTCGCATATTCAAGGACGCCGTTGAGGGATTGCAAATAATAAAGTACTTCTCGCAAATACAAAGGCTTCGACGCGTTCGAATAATGTGGGGCACGGCATAGAATTTTCCAACTGATTACGTACTCAAGGTTGTTCTCTTTCAAGTGCCAGATATGTTTACTGAGTTCTGTGTCGTTGCGCTTCGTGCTGTGATTAAAAGAAGCCTTGTGGTTAGAATACCTCGCCTTGAAATCGGTCGCCGTTAACCCTACATAGGTCTCTATTTTATCCCCACAGGTCACTATGGCTTGGTACACAATGCTCTTAGCGAGGCATTCGCCCCCAAGTGGGCACACTGTGTTTTTAGGGCAGCTGCACTTTTTTTCTGTTTCAGTCTTTCTGTGGTTTCCCAGTTTCCTTTTGTTGTCGCTGTAAATAATTCGCGCCACATTAGGCATGCAGCTATATGACAGCTTGACTGTATTTCTGCTAAAGATCTTATGCATCTTATTGGATGGGGGGAAACACTTGTCAATAATTTTTAGGAACTCTTTGCCAACATTGGTCTTCACATTTCGGTCATAGGGTGGATTGTACCATATAATGTTTCGCTTTCGGTTCCTCTTCACTGCTCTAGGTTGGTCTTGTACGTAGTGTAGCTTATAACTGTGTCCGCTTTCATCCAACGCTTTCTGGTATACGGGGGCGGCCTTATTGAATTCGATCTCATTCGAAGATATTTCCGATAGGCGTTTATTGATACCCTCCGGGATGTTTTTTAGAACGGTGGGTGGGTGGCTGGAATCAGTGTTTACATACTGCAAGGTGTTATTAGGTTTCATATATGGCCTGTATTGTCCCGAGTTCAAATCAAGTGTTACGTCTAAAAAGTTGATTACTTTTTTGTTGGCTTCGATAGTGATGCTCAACTCGTTTTCCTTGAAGATCTTACAGATATCTTTTTTTATTCTTTCCATTTTTCTCGGTGGTTCCTTAAAAAAACCCAGCCCATCATCCCTGTAAATGCCGATAGACGCGCCATACTTGGTTTTCAAGAGGGATAACATGTAGCAAACCACTAGCTTGCAAGATTCAGCCCCATCATAGCTGCCCATTGTTACGTCAAAACCGGTACTGGTCTCTTTTTTCTCCCATGGTTTTCTATTGCTGAACACAATGGTGCGTTTCGCGTGGATGATGACATCTTTCTCGTATTCGGTTACAATGGTGTGTTGTTTTGCAAAGTCTATATATATACTGAAGGCCAAAAGAAACTTTACCATAGTTTTAAATCACTCTGGTGTAAAAACAACAAAAGATAGTCGCATGAGGTAAAATATATTGACTAGATCAATATGTCAACATTAACATAACTAAAAATGAGTGTCATTCAGCATCTGATAATGACGTCACATTTTCCCAAAGCGAGGTGGTGTACACAAATCGAGCTTTCAACTTCATGGACGACATGCAAAGCATACAGACAATCACTCAAGTCCAATAACAAGTCACATTAATAGCGTGTGTGACCACCCCTTGCCCCAATACAAGCAATAATTCTCCGACGCATAGAAAAAATCAGTCGTCTGATGAGGTCACGTGGGACGCATTGCCATTCTTCTTGAAGGGCCTGGATCAGTTCCTGTTGGTTGGCTGGAGGGTGTGGTCGTTGTCGAACACGGCGATCCAAAACATCCCAGAGGTGTTCTATGGGGGGCATGTCTGGGGAGCGTGCAGGCCACGGCAATACGTTTACGTTGTTGGCTCTAAGGAAGTTCTGTACGATTCTGGCTGTATGAGGTCTGGCGTTGTCTTGCTGAAAAATGACACCACGTGGCTGCCGTTGGAGAAATGGTATTGCAGTTGGACGAAGAATGCCATCCCTGTAACGTTGAGCTGTCACGTTTCCGTAAAAGATGACCAATAGTGTCCTTTCCTGTGCACAGATACCTCCCCACACCATGACATTCCCTCCACCATATGGCACGACCTCCTGAACGCAAGAAGCCGCCACTCGTTCTCCCCTACGGCGGTACACACGCTGTCTTCCATCAACTCTGAACAAACAGAATCGGCTTTCATCAGTGAAAAGAACCCGCAGCCAATCACGTCGTTGCCAACGTCGTACAGTCCTAGCCCATGTCAATCTCAAACGACGATGTTGTGGTGTCAGTAAGTGTCCTCTATATGGTCTGTAAGCCCTTATTCCATGAGTCCTGAGTCGCCTGGCCACTGTCTGTCTACTAACCCTGTGACCTAAGGCATTCATTGCTGATGACGTCACTGTCAGGAAGCGATTTCGTAGATGCAAGGTACGCAAGTACCGGTCATCACGCGGCGAAGTCACCCTGGGTCTGCCTGTTCTTGGCCTGTCTGATGTCTGCCCTGTTTACCTGTAGCGTTGCATCAAGTTTGTAACAGTAACACGGGAACAACCGAAGGTTCTGGCGATGTGGGCATGAGTGGCTCCCATCTGTATCATACCCACGGCTCTATCGCGTTGTTCTGGTGTCAGTCGTGGCATTCCTATGGTGGAATTTTATCTGTGCGGATGTCTGACATGCCGTCTAACCCGTTTTTATACCCTTATTGCGCGTGCAATTGCTGTTGTTCATAGTGCACGAGTTTTTCACTTTTCTGTGTGTTCCACCCAAAACGTGCCTTGGGCGGGTATAATTTTCTGCATACATTATTGTTGTGTTTGGACTATGTGTTTTGGATTGAGTTACTTTTTAAAAACAATTCATTTTTTCATATATATATATATATACATATATATATATATATACATACATACACATACACATATGTATATGTATATGTATATGTATATGTATATGTATATGTATATGTATATGTATATGTATATGTATATATATATGTATATATATATATATATATATATATATATATATTAAATTCTGCTTATAACCCAGTAACTGTAAAACCTCCAGTGAAAAAGAATATCGGAGTTAAAACCTATTATGGTGTCATATCACAGCATGGTAAGGCGTTGTCCTGGAACATTAACCAGGCAATGTGAATAGAGATTTACTGGTGACGTCATCTCTTTGTAACAGCTAACTAGTGCAGGCAAATCTACCTTTCTTTAGTGGTATTGCGTTCACTCATTTCGTCTTGGTGATATTTCACTGGTATAGTATTTGTGATATCTCACTAGTATAGTATTAGTGATATCTCCCTCGATGGTGTGGTTGTATTAACGATATCAACTCGTGTTGAATAATTTGTGATATTGTGACACTGTATCAGGTAAGTTTGATTTTCGGCTTTCTAGAATATTACAGGTATTAACGACTTCACTGGAGCTCATTGAGTAATTAACTATCGGCTATTGGATGTCAAATGTAATAATTCCACGTGACACATAATCTTCAGTTATAATTTGTTTTTGTTTAACTACATAACTAGAGCACATTGATTTATTAATCGTTGGTTACTGGATGTCAAGCATTTGATAATTCTAACACAAAGTCTTCGGTTAAAGTGTATTTGTTTAACGACATCACTAGAGCACATTGATCAACTAATCATCGATTACTGGATGTCAAACATTTGTTAATTCTAACACAGTCCTCAGTTAAAGTTTATTTGTTTAACGACACGACTAGAGCATATTGGTTGATTACTTATCAACTACTTATGTCAAACATTTGATAGGGTTTTTTATATAGTTTTTCTTAAACACTTTGTCTTGAGAGGAAAGTTAAAGTTTAACAACATCACTTAAGTACCTTGATTAATTAAAGGGACATTCCTGAGATTGCTGCAATTTTAAAGATATTATTGACTAACAGAGACTTTTTAACGATTGTAATTATATATCAATTGTATTTTTCTGTATAAAATATTAATGGTTTCATTTTCTTGTGTTTTGTTTTGCTTTTTTTTTGATTTTATTGTTTGTTGTTGTTTTGTTTTGTTTTGTTTTGTTTTATTTTGTTTTATTTTTGTTTAGTTTTTTCCTCCTTAATGCAATTTGCCATACATCTAATCAAATGTAAATTGTTTTCTAAATTTCTCCTGTCTTCTAGCAATTCCGAATTCGTAGTATATTTATTTATTTATTTATTTTGTGTGTTTATTATTATTATTTTTTTTTTTTTTTTTTTTTTTTTTTACTTTTTTTTTTTGTTGTTGTTGTAATTATTATTTTTTAAATTATTATTATGCCATCGTTACAGAAAAGTAACACCCCTATCTCACCTATTGACTTGGTTGAAGCAAGACGTCTAAGTTCGATGGCTTATTTCAGTGAGTAATTGCAATAGGTGTTTAATGTGTGTATGCAATAAATCACATGTCGTGCGTTTATTTAAAAAAAAAAATCTAAACAGTTTTCTCGGAAAGTAATGGCCACGTGACGGAATACACTGCGGTCAAAGTCTTTAATACGAATATTAAGTAGCTATAAAATATTTTGTAAAACGTTTTAAATCACATGCTTAAAGCTGGTAGGGATATTTTGTACGCGTGTCTGCTTCCGTGTTTTGTTCTTTTTTATTACTTTTTATTTCATTTTATTTTATTTTTACTTTGTTGTTGATCATAATGTTATAAAATTTAAAAACATTTGTTTGTTTTACTGCATGGCATTGAGAATAAAAACGAACAACCGTACAGTATAACGTAAATGTAATGTACATATTTAGTAACAATCGTCTTTATGTATTTAAATATAATTACGTTTTAAATTCAGCCTTCGTGTTATAACATTAGATTACAATTTTCAGTTCTACCCAGGATGAAAACTAGAAGACCCGATTGGATTATAATAATGTTAGTTATTCTGGCAGTAATAGTCGATAAAGGTAAATAATTTGTTTCTCGGTCAAACAGCAAACGTCTCTTTGTTATCGTCTACATACTCTCTCTCTCTCTCTCTCTCTCTCTCTCTCTCTCTCTCTCTCTCTCTCTCTCTCTCTCTCTCTCTCTCTCTCTCTCTCTCTCTCTCTCTCTCTCTCTCTCTCTCTCTCGCTAAACTCGCTCTGGGTAGGGGTTGGTACCGGGATACGAGCACAATATCCACCAGCCTTAAAGCGACAGACTCTTAGTTTTTAAATACTACCACATATTTTTCACTATTAGAGCTGTTTTTGATATAATTCAACTGAGAAATGACTTAGATTTTATTAAGACTATCCATTTCCATACATCCGAAGTGTTCCTGGTCATCCTGATGTTTCTAATACCACAAAATGTATTTTTCATAAAAAAAATGTTTTAAAGAACGTGCGTCTGAGAAATATTTGTTATGAAGACGACCTGTTGTCTATTTTTAAGGATATTTCAACGTATGAACGTCACAGACTCTTGTTTGACTTTATTGTAACTTTATCCAAATGTGTTACAGTTAGAGGACGTTTATATTCAATTATTTTCAGTGACGCCAACATTCAATTGCAGACGACATAGCATCACGTGCGCCAATTCTGGCACGTGCGGCTCAGATGGTCAGTGCCACAGCTGTCCGGGTTACCAAGGTTACGACTGTCAGCTTCCTTTGGGTAAGAAGTTCATTATTGTTTGAAAATGTTGATATCACGTACTTTAGTTTTAATATCCAAATAATGTTTAACAGTGCTAAGACAGACAGGAACATACAGAAGCAGTTTAGCACATGCGCGTCATGTAAAAACTTGCATAGTAAGTAGGTGAAACATGAGTTAGAACATTTTAGGGTCTTACAAGCTTTTGCGCTCGCCTGAGATGCTTGGGTTGTAGGATCGAATCCCCACGGTGGATCTATTATTCGATTAGATTTTTTAACTGTTCCAACCAAAGAAAGAAAGAAATGTTTTATTTAACGACGCACTCAACACATTTTATTTACGGTTATGGTTAAGGACCACACTGATTTTGAGAGGAAACCCGCTGTCGCCACTACATGGGCTACTCTTTCCGATTAGCAGCACGGGATCTTTTATTTGCACTTCCCGCAGGCAGGATAGCACAAACCATGGCCTTTGTTGAACCAGTTATGGATCACTGGTCGGTGCAAGTGGTTTACACCTACCCATTGAGCCTTGCAGAGCACTCACTCAGGGTTTGGAGTCGGTATCTGGATTCAAAATCTCATGCCTCAACTGGGATCCGAACCCAGTACCTACCATCCTGTTGACCGATGGCCTAACCACGACGCCACCGAGGCCGGTCTGTTCCAGCCAGTGCACCACAACTGGTACATACAAGGCATTGGTATCTACTGTCCTGTTTTGTTGAGAAGTACATATAAAATATCCCTTGATTCTAATGAAAACATGTAGCACCTTTTCTCTGACGATTACGTGTTGCAATTATCAAATGTTTAAGGGTCGGGACGTAGCCCAGTGGTAAAGCGCTCGCTTGATGCGCGGTCAGCCTAGGATCGATCCTCGTCCGTGGGCCCATTGCCAGCAGGGGTTCTGGAATATTTTTAAAATTCACTTGCCATAGGGCCAGTGGATTTGAAAATTCACTGGCCATGGTGAAAATTCACTTGCCCAATTTTAACTGTTGATAAAACAAACAAAAAACCAGTAAATTAAAATAATTAACTTTTTAATGTCCATTTTTCATACTGAGATCATGTTTAATCAATTTGTCAATTTACACAACAGATAGGCTCATTGGGCATGCTTTATGGTTTGTTTAGAAAAATATGCAAATAATTTTCATCAGTTTAGAATAAAGTTACCGTACCTAATTTTAAAATAATTGTTTCCACTAAAACAACCTAAGTTATAAAAAATAATCCATGTTATCGATATATTACAACAATTAACAGCATTATTTATTTACTTATGAATGGGAACTCGCCCCCCCCCCCCCCCCTCAAGAAACAAAAAGAGAAAAGAAACAATTAAGAACCTTTATTAGCATAAAGTGTACATGTATTGCAGTTTAAGGCTTACCCCCCCCCCCCCCCCCCCCCACCTACTCCCCCCTCCAACACACACACCATATTAGTAATTTTTCAATTTGGGTACTTTGTTAAATTTATCTATTTCATGTTACTGTGTTCCTAAGCTTTTTTTTTTTTAAATTACACATTTAAAGTATTTGTAAATAGTGACATGCAACCTTTAAAACTAATAAAAGACTGGTTACCGTTTTGCATATTATTAGTATTAGAGTAACAAGTCTTTGGATTCCAGTGTAAAAAACAAAATGGCGGCAAGACAATGAACTTTTGTTTTTCCAATGTTCACACTTTATAACTTTAATAAAGTTATATCAGTAGGTATATTGATGTCATGGATGGGTCAGAGATTACTGGTAGCCAACTATTTGTTAGTGAAATATTGCATGCATGTGATAGCAAATCGAAAGAAGTGACTTGTAGATGTTTCTTTTGTTTTTGTATGATCGTAGGGGGTAGCGTTGTAGAATTTTTTTTTTTTTCTTTTTTTTTTTGCCACTTGCAATCGGGATTACACAAAGTAACTTTTACTGGCCCGAATCCAAAAAACGTTGGCCTCGGGCATCGGGCCACCGTATTCTAGAAGGCCTGCCATTGGGCTATTTCTCGTTCTAGCCAGTGCACCACGACTGGTATATCAAAGGTCGTGGTATGTGCTATCCTGTCTGTGGCATGGTGCATATGAAAGATCCCTTGCTGCTAATCGAAAAGAGTAGTCCATGAAGTGGCGACAGCGGGTTTCCTCTTTCAATATCTGTGTGGTCCTTAACCATATGTTCGACGCCATATAACCGAAAATAAAATGTGTTGAGTGCGTCGTTAAATAAAACATTTCCTTCAAATGTTTAAAATTCTAAGTGCTCTAGAGGCAGTCTTCCTAATGGAGAAACAATTGAGAATG